>NC_034421.1:12856985-12958628 GCF_002078875.1 Numida meleagris | reverse complement strand
GGGAGGGGAAAGCGAGTTCATTATATTCATATTTTTTATTTGTATTTCCAAGACGTCGCGTCTCAAAGAAGAGAAAAGAATAATAATAATAATAATATTCCGAAACTGTGGGCTGAGAGAGTGCGGCCTCGCAGCACGGCGCGGGGAGGTTCCCTTCTTTTCCATAGCGAACTCTGCAGGCGTTGCAAGTATTACCCCGGGGAGGGAGGAGCGGACTCTTGCACACACAGCACACGGCGGCAGAGCCCTTGTCTTGCAGATGTAGAAATCGTTGCTTTGTTTCTCTGAGAAAACTGGTTTTAGGTGAACGTAGGGACGATCACTCTTAGCCCGTGCTGATTTGAATAGAGAAGAAGCGTTCTTTTCTTTCTTTCTTCTATGTGAAACTTGAAATGAGGAAAAGCAATTCTAGTGTAAATCATGCAAGCGCTATAATTACTATAAATAAGAAAATCCGAGGAGATTCAATCACTGTATAGAATGGTAAAAAAGAAAAAATACAAAAAAAAAATACAAAAAAAAACTCATTTCTTACTTATAATATCATATTGTTAAATAAACTGTGTGCAACAGAAAAAAAAAAAAAGGGTGGTCCTTCTTGAATCCATGTACATGGTATTAACACTTAGTGTTTGGGTTTTTTTGTTATGAAAATGCTGTTTTCAACATTGTATTTGGACTATGCATGTCTTTTTTTTCCATTGTATATAAAGTATTGCTTAAAAAAAAAAAAATTGATATAAATTACTGAAGTTTTTAACATGTATTCTGTTCTTTAAAAAAAAAAAAAGCAAAAAAAAAAATCCATGTCAGAATGTGGCAGGTTTTTATTTATTTATCTATTTTTTTTTTTATTATTTGGTTTTTTTTTGGATCATGGTTCTTTGCCAGGCGTGGCTGCGGAGACGCACCCGGCTCGGAGCGGCGCTGGAGGACGCAGGGAGCAGGGGCTGCCCCTCCTCCCCCAGCCTTTGTTTCCCTGCCCGGGGGAGGGGGCAGAGGGGAGCGGTGCCCGGACCTCTCCTCCTCTCAGGCCTCCGTCCCTAAGGGTCAACTGGAATAAATTATTCAGAGCCGTTGCGTTCTAAAAGCTGCGTTAATGGAGAGAAGGATCACCGGCGCGAGGAAAAAGAGAGTGTGGAGTTAATTCTAGGCTAATTTATTTAGTCTACGGTAAAATATTGAACCTATTGACTTTTAACACTATTTTTCTGCTGTTAACTCTGAGTCTAGATTTGAGGGTTTTCTGTGGAATAAAAAATAACAAATCATGCACATGTTCCCTTGAATATCCCGTCACCGTGCCCTCCCGCTCCTGGGACGCTGCCCCTTCTCCTCCCGCTCCGTCCCTTCCTTGACGTTGCAGCCCAGGCTCCTTCCCCAGGCTGTAGGAGTGAGCGAAACCCGCCCGTGGCCTGAGCTGCTCCAGCACGTGCAGCCCGGCCGGGGCCTCGCGCCGGGTTCCGCTCCCTGAGCGGTGCTGGTTTCTCCATTGACGAGAGCTTTTCTTCCCCGTGCTGTGCAAACAGCAGCACGCTGCGGCGCGGCTCCCTCCTTCACTACGGAGTCTCTGCTGGAAGGCTTTCTCCCCAGCCTTTAGCTCTTGTACCTTCTCCACCACCGCTGGATTCTTCTGCCCGCGCGGCTGTCGTCAGCAATGCAAGAGGTCAGAATTTGGGGCTGGGGTGAGGTCAGCGAACGCCAACCCAGAGCTTGTCCAAAAGCAACTGCTGTGCAAAAAAAAACCAAAAGATGGGAAGCCGTGATGCTGTGTCTCATGCTGTGTACTTAAAAAGAGGAAAAATAACTCTATTTGTGATCAAAAAAGAGGAAACTTGGAATGTGCTGGTGTTTCTAATAGAAGCTGGTAAAACTGCGTGGATTGAAGGATGCTTCCACCCGGCGGAGCCCGGAGCCCTGGAGCAATGATCTGGGATAGGAGCAGGTATTCTGGGAGCGAGAAGCGAGGCCCAAAGCTGAAGTGAAACGCGCTGGGCTGGGAGAGCGGCCCAGGGGGAGGCTTTGCCTGTTTCCTTCCTATGTCGGCACAGAACTCGGCGCATCTGAAGTTTGGTTTGTTCAGGGCCTTGCTGGCATTCCACTGGGGCAGTGCTGCTGCTGAGGAACGGCACCGTGGGAGCGCGAGCATCCGCAGTGCGAGGATTTGGTGCTGGGTGGTGCGGGATCTTCATCGCTGGAGGAGCCGGCTGAGGCCTCCTGCCTTGTGAACGAAGTGCTGGATTCTGGAGGGAAACAAGGCGCTTCAATCCCAACGCTGAGCCGCGGCTCCTCGCTTCCTCCTCTCCCACGTGCTCTGCTTTCTGCTGCTGGCCTGCCCAGCTTGCCACTGTGACAGCAAGAGGCCGCGGCTGTGTTTCTTGTGGCAGATAGCGGCAGCTGAGGTTCATCTCTGCGCTCTCTGCTGCTTCTTCCCCTGCCTGATTCAGAGCAGAGGGGTGAGGGGCCGCGGGCAGCAGCGGGCTGAGGAAGAAGAGCCGTCCTGCAGGGCGAGCAGCGCAGCCCGGAACGGCCGGGGATAGGAGCCCCGTCTGCCGCCTTGCTGGAGCCAGGAGCGGCACGCGTCTGCGGCAGCTTAACGCGCCTGAGTCAGCGCACGGGGAACCAAAATGAGCCTGGACGGAGCGCAGGATCCCCACCAGATCCACTGCGGGCCGCAGGCTCCCTGCAGGAGGGCAGCTCGTGGCTCAATGGTCAAAACGGACCCAAAGCAGGAGGGCAGCGGCGCCGGGCAGGGCGGGAGCAGGGTGCGGGTGTTTCACGCTCGGTGCAGGAGCTCGGGGGGACTCTGCCGTAGA
The DNA here is from genome assembly GCF_002078875.1 of Numida meleagris. Classification (NCBI taxonomy): domain Eukaryota; kingdom Metazoa; phylum Chordata; class Aves; order Galliformes; family Numididae; genus Numida; species Numida meleagris. The sequence continues at coordinate 12,955,812 of NC_034421.1, read as the reverse complement.
GCGCTGGGATCGGATGGAGGCGGCGATGAGCAGAGCACCCGGTAGAAGGGAAGTGCTCCGAGCGGGCTCTGAAGCATTTGGGGTTTTGGCCGCAGCGCAGGGAATCCGAGGAGAGGTGGGGTCTGCTCCGGGCGGAAGCGCGGCCCGGCAGACGGTGCCGGCAGCGAGGCACAGGCTCGCGCTGGGATGGCCGCACCCGATACGTAACGTCCAGCACCGCCACGTGCCAGCGGTTCCGCGGTGCAGCCCCAGCGCAGCGTGCCGACCAGCGCAGCCCCAAGGACGGGCCGCAGGCACGAGCAACGCGCAGTGCGGCTCTGGAATCGCCACGCTGCCTCTGCCGCGCGGTCGCCGTTCCCTCGCGGAGGGCCCTGGAAGCGGTTCGCGCCCGCCGGGACGAGCCCCGTGCCGTCCCCGCCGGGAGCTGCGGTGCTCGCCGAGGCCGAGCCCGGCTCTCAGCGGAGCGCTTCGCTCCCTCGCACCCGGCGCGGTCGAAGCCGCGCTCCAGCACCTCGTCCCGGCGGGGACGGATCGCAGAGGACGGGGAAAACGAGGCACCGGCGCCGCGCGGGGCGAGCGGGGCTGCGCGCGACCCCAACGCTGAGGAGCCCGGCGGACACCGCCCTCGAGCAGCGCTCGGGCACCCGGGAAGCGCGCGGCCCGGGAAGGCGCCCCGGGACGCGGCGGACGGTGACGTACGTGCGCGCGTCACGCGCTGTCCAGTGACGTCATCACTACGCGCCGGGGACAGCGGCGCCGCGTGAGGCGGGAGCGCGGCATGGCGGCGGCGGCGGCGCGGAGGGGGCGGTGCCTCGCGGCTCTGCTGCGTGCCGGGACCGGGCCGCGGGTGGCCGCAGGTGAGCGGGGCCCCGCGCCGTACAGCACCGCACCGCGCCGCCCCCGGGGCCGGTCACGGCGGCGGCCCCGGGCCCCGCCCGGCATTGGGGCGGCAGAGCCCCGTTCGCACGAAGCACACACGCCCGGCGGCGGGGCCCCGGCTCCGCGGGCCGCGTGACCCCTCGGGGCGGCGGGAGGCCCCGCGTCCGTCCGTGCGGGCTGCGGAGAGACGCGCGGCAGAGGAAACCCTGCGGCACGTCGGGCCGCTGCCGGGGCCTGCTCCGCGCGATGCTGCGGCGCTTCTGGGCCGCTCGGCGCTCCCACCGGGGGAGCTCTGCCGCTGCCGGAGCGTCCGTGCCCCCGGCGGGGCCGGGGCCGCGCCTCTGACCTCGCGCTGGGTTCGTCGGGAGGAGAGCGGGGATGGAAACAGGCACGGGAGGAGCGGACGGGCCGGGAGCCGCTCCCTGCCCGCCTGGGGCCGCGGGTGCCCGCCTAGGGCCGGCTGCGGGCTGCGGGCCGCGCCTTCCCCTCGGGGTGCTGCGGGCGGGCGGCTCAGCCGGGGCCTCCTCCCCGGGTCTGTGCGGGACCCGCTCCCGCTCCTCGCTTCTGTCGAGATCGGAGATGCGAGCGCCTGATCCCTAGTGGCGCTCCGTGAGCGCTTTGTGGCTCCGGAGATGAAGCGGCGGTGGGAGCTCCCGCTGACCTCAATTCTCTGTGGTCTGAGCTGCGCGCCGCCCGACGCTCGGTTTCCCCCCCGAATGTCGAAGTGCCGTTGTTTGGGCTGGCTGCGCGCTCGCTGCGGGCCTCTCCCGGGGGGGCTGATTCCCGGGGGCCCGGCTGAGTTCGGGAATCGCAGAGGGATCTGGAGGCCGAGGGTCCTTCCCTCGTCTGTGGCACGCTCCTCCGTGCACGAGGCTGCGGAGGTGCGGGGCTCTGCCCTGCTGGCAGTGCGGGCTGTGGTGCACGGAGGCCGGTGTGTGGCTGCGGTAACGCTCAGCGTGTGATGAACTGCACAGAAAGGTCCGAGCTGCCCCAGTACCTCAGTGCTCGGCCAAGGTGAGAGCCGGTCCTTCCGTCCCTTGGTCCTGGTTCTGTGCGTTGCTTTACCCTGGTAACTCAGCATACTTTCTCATTAGCTTTTGTGAGCTGCTAATTGTGAATTTGTTTCCAGAAGTGCCTGGAGCCTTTCCCCTGCTGCCAGGCAAGGGCTTCACGGGAGAGAAACGGTTTGAAAGCATTGCAGCTTGCACTTAATGAGCCTTGGCTGCCTGGCACGGGACAGGCTGTTAATTAAGGGTGATAAGACCAAACATTGCACAGATCCCGGAGTAACTTCTAAACTGATTAATGGTGATTTGTCTATTGTGCTTTAGAGGTAGGGAGAGAAAAATGCTGCCATGGGTCTGACAACAGAAAGTGCCCTGAGGTTGGCATGGAGCTGCTCGTGGTTTGCTGCTCCTCTGGGTCCCGGTGTGAGTTAGGGAGCAACATTCCCTGTGTTATCTGCTCGCCAGGGAGCTTGTCCTGCATGCGTGCCTACCCACAAGCGCTGCGTTTCCTGAGTATTTTGCAGCATCTGGCGTGGGCATAAAATCTGCAAGCCCTGAGCTGCCTCAGGCCCTTCTCCCAGCAGCACAGCCACAGCTCTGCGCGTCCCGCAGCTTCAGCTTCGTGTGCTGCTCTCCGTGCTCTGCGTGGGCCCAGCAAAGGCAGCCAGGGAAGGATAAGGAAGGAGCCAGTCCTGTGGTATCGTGACAGAATGGTTTGTGACGCTGAGAGCAAGCGGTTTGTGCAGGAGATGTTCAGATGCATTAAGAACTGTTGGTGTGCTCTGTTCTCGTGCCTCTCCTCCTGACAAAGCCAGCTCCTCTGTGTGCCTGGTTGGGCTGTGGAAGGCCCACACCCTCTCCTCCTGCCCTGCCCTGGGGCCAGCGCAGCTGAATGCTCCAGGCTGTCACTTGGGCACAGGCTGTTCTTGTTCTTTAGAAACAACACCAAGTACTTGGCTTTGGGCTGCTCCCTAGTGCTGTGAATGGTCTTCTTGCGTCCTGATCTGGCTCTAGTTCCATCTCCCGGCCCAGAAAAGACTTGACTTCACCTGGGCGTCACGAAGTGGCGAAAAGGGAATCCCACTTCTTCATGAGACTTGTACTGTTTCCTGACTTCCTTGTTTTCCATGTGCTGCTGATCCCGGAGCTGGCTTGGCTGGGTGGTGCAATCCCTGTGCTCTGTTAACTGTGCTCTGACGGTCACAGGCCAAGTGTTCATTGCCATGAAGGAGCCTCTCAGCTGACTCATGGCGGCCAAGCGGGGCTGGCTGGAGTTGTCCTGGGGTTTGGGAGCTTGCAGAGGAGCTGATTGCTGTTGGAGGGATGAAAGTGCACAAAAGGAAATCAGTTTTGGTTCCAAAGAATCTGCGTGATGGGAAGCGTTAGTGTGGTGCCCAGAGGAGATAATGATGGAGGCTGCTGACTGCCTCTTCCTCCTCGTTTAATTTACAGTGGAAGTTACAAAGTGCATCTTCTGCCTTGTGCAGTGCAGTGGGAAATGGTGAGTGTTGCAGGGAACCTCAGTTGTCTTTGGCCAGGCTCACTCCCACAGGACCGCCTCAGTGGGGCCTTCAAAGAGTGCTGCTGCTGCTACTTGTGATTGGTACTGAAATACCTTGAACTGTGTGTTCTAGCAAAAGGAGCAGCATGCCTCCGAAGAGAAGTACTCTGTTCTTGGAGGCTCCCACACCACGTTCCTGCTGCCTGCATTTCTGCCTGCCGGACGTACAGCACGCAGACGGCGGAGAGCAAGGAGGAAGAGCCCCTGCACACCATCATCAGCAACACGGAGAACGTGAAAGGTGGGCACTGGTGTCTTGTGGGAGCATCCTCGGGCTGCAGGCAGACCTAGGACAATGTCAGAACGTTGTCTGGGTGTAACTGTGCACTGACTCTGCAGGGAGGTGCTTTAGAGCAAAGCCTCGTGAGTTATTCGAGCACAGAAATAGCATCTTTGCTCTGTTTTATCTTGCATGTATTTCTGCAACTTCCAGGCCATGGAGCCCCAGTAGGATTTGTGCACGTGCTTTTTCCACACCCTGGCTTAGCCCCCGTCATGAGGGAGCATAGTGTGCTCACCAGCAGGGTGCTACAGATGTGTGATGGGTGAATCGTGGCTTTCCCTGTGTTGCTTTGGGGTTCTCTGATGCCTCGAGCAGGAGAATCTGTTTTTTCCGTTTAAGGCTTAGAGTGCTGTTTGGGCATGAGAAATGCCAGCTGGCTGTAGAAGCTCTCGGAGCAGGGCACGTGCAGGTGCAGTAGGGGAAGGCAGGCTGTAAGCCGCAGGAGACACTTCAGAAAGTGCGTGGGCATTGCAAGGAGCCACACATTAGGAGCAAGGGGAATCAGAATCATCTTTCACTTTGGCTTTACTGATTGCAGTCTGGAGTTGGTGACTGATACGCAGAGAGTCTTGAGGCCTGCCTGAAAGGAACTGAGGTGCAGAGGCCAAGTGTCTGCTTGGCAAAGCTTGCTGCCTCGTTAGGGGGGTGTAAATGGCAGCTTTGGTGTCACCCCTTTGGAGGCCACAGCTGCCTGCATTCAGTCCTGCTTCAGGGAAGCTGAAGCACAAGGTAAGGAGGCAGTTTTGCCTTTCTTCCCACAGGGACCGTGGTGAAGTACCTTACATGTGTGTTTGTTGTTTTATTCTAGGTGCAGCCTCCAAGCATGAGTTTCAGGCTGAAACAAAGAAGCTGCTGGATATTGTTGCCCGTTCCTTGTACTCGGAGAAGGAGGTAGGGCACCTGCCACCTGCCCCAGAGCTGGCCGATTTTCTGCTGTTGAAGCCCTGTCTCTGTCAGGGGTTATATCCCCCAGACTTGAACTGGGAGAATACCCGCTCAGTTTCCCAGCAAATCCTGTGCTATTCACATCCCACACTTTTGTGAATGTGGTTTTCTTAAGACATGTTCAAAATGTGTTTTGAAAACGAACTCTAAGTACGGCCAGGGTGCCTCTGTGGTCCTTGGAACGTCAGCACTTCACTAGTGAGCTCAGCCGAGCCATTCTCCTGGCAGATAACAGGGAAAGGCTGTGACCTTTTAGTGGGCTGGGAATTAGTTTGTGGGTGGGCAGTGAGTTCCGCAGCCGCTGGGAGCCCTGTGCAGTGAGCAAGGCCGGGCTGCAGTGTCAGGCTGTGTCTTCCTCAGGTGTTTATCCGGGAGCTGATCTCCAACGGCAGCGATGCGCTGGAGAAGCTGCGCCATCGGCTAATGGCAGAAGGGAAGGCCTTGCCAGAGATGGAGATTCACCTGCAGACGGACAGTGGGAAGGGAACCATCACTATCCAGGTACCTCCTTTGGTAACAGGAGAGTGCTATTCCTTGCTGCTCTTACCTCTGGCTTTGGTGGGGGATTGGTGGAAGCTGAGCGGCGGTGCAGTCCCTTGGATTCTCAAGCCTGCCTGAGGAAGAGTACTGTTCTCAGCTGGACTCTGCTTCATGAGGCTGCAACCTCTGGATCTGATGATTTATCAGTCAGCCAATTTATCTGTTCCTCACCTGTCCCCGCAGAAAGATTTGTTTCTCCTTCCTTCCTGTAATGTTTCTCCCTGTACCTTTTCTGGTGCACTTCCTGGGTTATGCGTGCATTTCTTACTAGTAGAGAAGTTGGGAGCCTGGTTTCATGGTGACCTCTGGGTAGGAATTCTCCTCTCCTCAAGGGTGAGGTGTTGCATGGCAGCTCACAGACCTTCCCTCCCACCTGGGTCGCTGGGAGATGCTGGGGTGGTGGTCGGAACCTCCACTGCTCATCATCTCTGCGTGTTCCTGCTCCAGGTGTTTTGGTGTTTGGTATTTTTGTGGCAAAGATGTCAATGCAAAGAGGGCAAGCCATTAACATTCCTCATGGACAATGTCAGCTGTGAGAGTACAGCTTTGTTCTATTCTCAGGAGAGCAGAGAACGGAGCAGACAGCAGTGAGGGGTGACAGGAGCAGTCCAGAAGAGATGCGGCGCAGACAAAGCACGCGATGCGGTATTTCTCATGTGTGACAAAAGCAGTCACTGTTAGAGGCTGCTCAGTTATTTTATACTTCTGTTTCTGTGCCGAACAAGCAGCTGTGGTTGCCATGGGGAAGTCGGTGATTGTTAGTGGGCAACGTGGTTGTCAACCCAAAGATTCTCAAATCGCAGTGCGGAAGCTTTGCTTTCCCTCTCACACCTGGCTGTTCCGTTCCTCTGCCTGCTGTGTGACGCTGGTTCATTAACGAGCTCTCACTTAGGGATGATTCCCTTCTTGGGGCCGTCTTGCTCTTGTCTTTCCCTTCTGTGATTGTAGTGCACACGTAGCTTCTGACCCCATCCAGACATGCTTACAGCCCGTGGCCGTGGGAGCTGTCCTCTCCTCTGGCTGAGAGACCTGTTTGCCCACCTTGCAGACTGGATGTGTTTGACATCATACCCAATTAGAGCTGCGAGGGATTTGTCTTTTTATAACCCCCTATCTGGCTGTCTGTGCATCTCTAATGCGACTAAATGAGTCTTAACTAGCAAGCCTGTAACTGCAGAAATACTGCACTTCGAGAGAGAGAGAACAGCACTGCTCCAATCTCATTTAATAGGTTTGCCTTCTCAGTAGTGCCTAAAGCTCCTTATCTCCAGCAAGGGGTCTATTTATAACCTCGTGAAGAAATGTACGAAATTATGGCTTTGACCAAGCCTCGTTCAGAGCAGCTCCCTGCCTTTCTGGAATGTGAAGGTGCAGAAGAATTTGCCTGCAGTGGTTGAGGCAGGGGTGGATGTGCCTCGTAGTCGCCATTTGGTTTGCTGTGCACGTTTGGACTCACTTGAGCAGGAGCAGAAGATGTGTTGTACGTCATCTCTGGCAGTGGTTGCCCCGTTTTTCTCTGGGAAGGCTCCTGTTGTCTCACACCGACCCCTCGCTCCTTGTTCTCAGATCTTTATGCTGCTCCCTGCCCCTGGATCTGGTGAATCTTGCCTCCTCTCCCATTCCAAGCCACGTGGCATCTCTGTCACTCCATACAGTGACCCCTGTGACAGGGCCGTCCCTGGGGGGTGATTGTCTAGCTCCAGCGAAGGACAACATTCATCTCTGTTAAGTGACTGCAGTTCTGCAGGCTTCTCTGCCAGATTTGTTCAGTTATAAGCATTGCAGGGCTCAGAGATTTAATCTAATGTCCTCGTTGAGGGATATCCTACCTAAGCACTGCCAACGCTGTGTCTGCTAAGAGGGGAATGTTGTTTGTGCGCCTTCAGCACTTCGGTGCAGGGGCACCCACACACCCACAGAGCTTGGTGTGGGTGGAAGCTGGGTCATGTCTGGCAGCTGCCCCGTGCTAGCAGGCTGCAGCAGGGAGCCCTGCGTCCTCAGCTGTGTGCAGCATCCGTCTGCTGCTTGGGCGTGGGGGAGCAGGGCGGGCAAAACTGCAGGTAGAGGTGGAGGGGTGAAGCTCTCTGTGCTTAGCTGAGCCTCAGCTGGGGTGAAGCTTAGAGAAGAGTGCCTCTGATTGCAGGGCTGGGTCAGAGCTTCGGGTGTTGTGCCATCTTTAACCAAAAAGCCAGGGATCCGCACACACGCGTGCATCTCAAGTAACCTGTGGTTAAAGAAGTGCAGGATCTTTTGTTTTCTTCCTCTTTGTGCCAGAATAAGAGCATGTCACGTTTAAATATGGGAAATTCAGAGTGCATGAAAGGAAGTGCTTTACTGAACAGCAAGTGTTTGGACCTGGATGAGTGGAAGCTGAGCCTGCTGCAGCGCTCAGTGTTGTTGTGGGTGATGTTACAGTGTTAATACAGGGCCCTGGAAAAGAAGGCAAACCTCAAACTCTCTTGCTTAAGTCAGCTTCCATGTACTGGATTTAAACATGTATCTCTAACTGCAAGTGTTCTTTCAGGTGCAACTGTGTCCAAGGCAGCAGACTGTTTAGTTAATTGATTGTTTTGTGTAACGAGGCTCTGCAATACCTTAGGTTGTTCTCGGGTAATGAGCAAAGATAATGATCATAGAGTCATAGAATCATAGAATTAGCTAGGTTGGAAAAGACCTACAAGATCATCCAGTCCAACCATCCACCTACCACTAATAACCCCACTAAACCAGGTCTCTCAACGCTATATCTAAACGTTTCTTGAACACCTCCAGGGACGGTGACTCCACCACCTCCCTGGGCAGCCCATTCCAGCGCCTGACCACTCTTTCAGAAAAGTAGTGTTTCCTAATGTCCAGCCTAAATCTCCCCTGGCGCAACTTGAGGCCATTCCCCCTCGTCCTGTCACCAGTTACAAGAGAGAAGAGGCCGACCCCCAGCTCACTCCAACCTCCCTTCAGGTAGTTATAGAGAGCAATGAGGTCTCCCCTGAGCCTCCTCTTCTCCAGGCTGAACAATCCCAGCTCCCTCAGCTGCTCCTCATCAGCCCTGTGCTCCAGACCCCCTCACCAGCTTCACCGCCCTCCTCTGAACACGCTCCAGGGCCTCAATGTCTTTCTTGCAGTGAGGGGCCCAAAACTGGACACAGTACTCGAGGTGCGGCCTCACCAGGGCTGAGTACAGAATACTTAACCCAGGTTCTTGTTTACCAGCTAAACTGAGCAATTACAAGCACACAGAACGGTCTCTGCAAACTTCCAGCGCCCGCAGCAGGAAGGTCGGAACAAAGCGCAGGGAAAGCACGAAGGTGCAGTGCGGAGGGACGGTGCTGTAGGATGGCTCTGGAGCTGGCTGTGTGCTCGGTGCCCTGAGAAGTCCCAGGAGGGCAGTTCAACCAGGTGGGTAGGTTACAGCATAGCAGAGCAGCAGGCGGGCTTCTGTAATTAGCCTGCAGCTAATGAAGTGTCCGTGCCCTGAATCCTGTGCTGTGCCGTACAGCAGTTGGTTCTCTGCTGCAAAGCTGCGGGGTGGCCCCGCACACTTTGAACTCTGAACGTAACCCTGACGTCCTGTGAGTCGTGGAGGCCCACGGCCGCTTGGCTCCGTGGTTGTACGACCAGCTCTGCTGCTGCTGTTCTCAGGAAGGTAGCGCTTTCCTGGAGGCCGAAGGGAGGGCTTGGAGCCATCTGTGGGGGAGCCAAGCTCTAATGGTGGTGGTGGAGCAGCAGCAGCCGCGCGGTTGTGCTGCCTGATCGCAGCTCCAAGGGATTCGCGGAGCTGAGGACAGCCGAGCGCCGGGAGCAGCTCCATCTGCTGCAGGCAGCCACGCAGCGCAGCACCGAGCCTGGCTGCAGGAGGCAAGGATGCTGCAGGAGCGGTTTGAATCTCGGTGCTGTTCCCCTTGGAATCCGCTCCGGTGTTCTCCTGCCCTAGGAAATGCCAGCCTCCCTGCTCGGCCATGGCAGCGTGCCCTTCCTGCTTCCCCTGTGAGCAGCCCAGCGCTCTGAGCCGCGCTCTTTGTTCGTTGCATTCACCCTCATCAGATTGGTCCCCGGGAGTTGTCCTTAAGCATTTTGCAATAAGTTTGGCTGGGAATTAAATGGCCAAATATATTCATGGGGTAGGGATGTATTTTTTTAACATCCTGGAATTTGGGAATGACATGCTGCGCTATAAATAGGAGTGGATCAGAGCAGTTAAGAGTGTTCTGCTCAGGGTCTGGCACGAACAAAACCTGAACCAGTTGCTGAAAGCATTTTTTTTCTGCACTTTTTTTTTTTTTTTTTCCCCTGGGGAAAGGGCCCATGTCAGATCCGTGAGGTTGTGCTCACTGTTTGTTTTTCCTGGCTTTTCATCTCCTGCATTGAGGTGTTACCTGGCATCATTCATCTTCTCAGCCAGGATGAGTGGGACTGCCCTCGCTGCGTGTAGTCCTGGTGAAGGCACCGCTGGGCAGTGACTGGGGGATGCAGAGCCACGTGTGCCCACACAGCACCTCGCTTGGTAACCTCACAGGCTGAGCACTGTTGGACTTGAACACCGGATTAAAAAATATATATTAATGATGCCATCTGACTTGACTGGTAAATAGGCCCACTGAGTGCCCCACGCAGGTGGTAGAGGCACGCTGTGCATGAGGTTTCCCTGGCATCCCTCCCCACACCATCTTGCAGCAGTTGGTTCCACTCAAACTCATTCTGCTGACTCCAGCACACCAAATTGCCACCCCTCCATCAGTGAGGTGTGAGTGTGTCAGCGCGCTTTGGGACACGTGGTGCCGTCAGCTTTGACAACTGCACACGGGTACGTGAGGAATGCTGAGCCCTTCACGTGGGCAAGGATCACCTTTCACTCAGCCAGCTGTGCTGCTGCCGTCTTACTGAGCTCAGAGAAGCTGGCACAGAGCACTGCGACGTGAGGTGCTTCCAGCTGGGATGCAGCACTGCAGCACTCAGGCCCAGGGACCTGAACGCTGACAGGTTCATTCTTGTGTTTCTGGAGCACAGGGCGAAGGGGAAGGGGGGGCCAGGAAAAGACAGGCACTGTATGAAGATGAATGAGTATGGTCCTTGTAGCCGAGAGCCTGCGTTACCTGAGATCTGAGGGATTCGCTGCTCTGCCAGTGCTGGTTGGAGATAAGCTGCATCTCATTGCTCCTCACCTCTCCTGTGTATTGCTCAGGACTGGGACTGACTGGACGTGCATGGCTCCTGGTGCAGGGAGGCTGAGGCCTGGGCCCAGATCTCTTTCCAGCACTGGCATGCAGTGTTGCTAGTGGTGCAGAAACCAGCCCGTCTTGGCAGGTTTTTGTGTTGTCTCCATATAATACTTGAGTTTCTAAATGTCTTGGTGGTTTATAGCCACAAAGCAGCTGTGGCCCCTTCGAGCTCTGAGCCTTTTGAGTCTGCTGTCCTGCCCTGGTGTGGGTGCAGTCACAGCTGGAAGCTGCTGTTGCATTTACTGCTTGACTGGCTGGAAGAGACTATTGATCAGAAGAAGTTGCTTGGGTTCTGCTTGCTACAGCAGTTCTCTACTGATATCTCAGCTGCTATTACTGCTTCTTTTCAGGACACAGGCATTGGGATGACCCAGGAGGAGCTTGTTTCTAACCTTGGTACCATTGCTCGATCAGGCTCAAAGGTAACACGGGGTGAGGTGCCCCTTCTCCCCCTTAGAAAAGCCTTCTCCAGTTACAGCCACATTTGCTCTCCCACTAGTTTCTCATTCTGTCTCTTCCCTTGGCCCCCAGCCCAGCTGGGAAATTACAGCCCTCCTGGAAGGTGAAACCTTCCTATGGAGCCTTCTAGCCCATAATGGTCTCTGCTGTGTGCCAGGGAGGCCTGTGGTGCCAAAGCAGCCCTAATGGTCCCTATGTGTAATGCTGCTGCACCTGGCTGCCCTTGCTCCCGAAAGTAACTGCCTTCCTCCACGAGCCATGTTTGTGGAGGGAGACAGGCTCATCTGGCATTCCCATTGCATCCACGAGGGCACCAGCTGTGTCCTTGTGCTGGCAAATTGTCATATATATTTACCTGATTCTTTTTTTCCATCTCTGGAGTCACCACTTTGAGGTTGCTTGCTCCTCATTGACCGAGCCGTTGCTCGTTTTCCTTTCCTGCTAGCTGCAGTGCACGTTGCCCTAGGCAATGCTCCCCTTTTCCAGAGGCGCAGTCCCCGAAGTCGTTGTGCGATGGTTTATGTCTCCTCCTTTGTTCCTCCAGGCGTTTCTGGATGCTCTGCAGAGCCAAGCTGAAGCCAGCAGTAAAATCATTGGCCAGTTTGGAGTAGGCTTCTACTCAGCCTTCATGGTGGCTGATAAAGTGGAGGTGTTCTCACAGTCTGCAGAGCCGGGGAGCCTGGGCTACCACTGGTCTTCAGATGGGTAAGGCTGCGGGGTGAGATGGAGACATGCAGGGGCTGTGTCCGGATCAGGCATGAGCTAAAAGCTGTGCAAAGCAAGACGGGGCTTGTGTGTTCTTCCATGACTGGGTTTGCTGCCTTAGATCCTGCTCGGGTTATACGTGGCAACAAAAATGTGGCCAGATGTGCCAGGGTGAACAACCACAGGGACAAACTTGCTTTGTTACAGGAGGTGTGTTGTGGACAAAGCGAGTACCTGCCTCTCCTGTTCCTTCTCGTCCAGCAGGCAGGTGGCTTTGCAGTGCTCCAGACCAGAGACGAATGTACTGTCTTTGGTCTGGCTGTTCCCTGGCTTTTTGCTTGGGGGCACCCACAGCAGGCAGGGCTCGTGCAGTGCTGTGACTCTGCAGGCACATTGTCTGCTGCGGGTTGGATCCGTGTGCTCAGCCTTTGCTTCTTGCTCACAAGTTGTAAACGTTTGTGACAGCAAAGCTGTACTGTGCTGGACCAAGTTGAAGGGAGGAGGAGTTCTGCATCCCTTAACCATCTCCTAGAAATAAAGTATTTACCAAGTTATTTAAATTATTGAAAAAGTATTTTATATCTGAGACATCAGATTGTTTTGGGATATGAGCAAGCTGCTGTACACTGCAGTCTGTATTTCTGAACGATTTGAAGGCTTGTCTGTCATCATTGCTGCACGGCATTCACTTGGCAGTGTGGTAGGAATGGCCACCCAGAACAGGCTGCCTCCACCACAGCACGGCTGCTTTTCATTGCAGCAAGCTGTGGTTGAAGGTTAGGCCTGTGCAAGCTGAAGTCTGCTTGAAGTTTGTTTCCTTTTCTGTAGAGGCTACTGGTATCTGCAAAGAGCTGTGTCCCGGGGCCCAGTCTCCATAGAAAGACAGGCACACACTCTGGGGAGTTTTCTGAAAGGCACAGAGAACATTCAGATATCCAAGATTTTTTTTTTTGCCTTTTCCTTTTGGTGCTGAAGTGTTGTGCGAGCTGTCCATTTAATTACACGTCCCATAGTAGATATGGCAGAGGCACAAGCTGACATGGGTTCTGTTTCTAATCCTAGCTCAGGAGTGTTTGAGATCGCAGAAGCGTCTGGTGTCAGAACTGGGACTAAGATTATTGTACATCTCAAAGAAGACTGCAAGGAGTTTGCAAATGAAGATCGAGTCAAGGGTGAGCGGAGGAGGGAAATGCTGTTGTGTGCTGCAGGGATGTGTGGAACCTGTTGGTTCTCTGTGAGTGGGAGGTGAATTTACAGTGTTCTTCCTCTCCTGCAGCACCATTCCTGTGCTGTTAACTGAAGAAATTCTTACTGTTACTTTCACAAACGTGACTCTTCAATGTCTTTTTTCCAATCCAGAGGTGGTGACAAAATACAGCAACTTCATCAGCTTCCCGCTGTATCTCAACGGGAGACGAATTAACACGTTACAGGTGAGCGGGATGGCCACGGGCAGGTTGCTCACACACTCCATTGTAATCCATTGTAATCCTCTGCTGGAGACAGGAAACACAGCCCCACTGCTGCTGCTGTCCCTGGCAGTTGGGGGGGACTGTCCAGAACATCGCAGACCCCGCAGTGACAAGTTAATTAAAACAAGAGGAGACAATCTGATGCAAGGCGTGCCTGATACTGCTATTTTGTATTTGTTTGAGAGAATACTCACAGATTGGCAAAGCAGTTTTTATTTATGGATATATTCCAGATTCTTCCCCAATCCAAACGATTATCTCAGTGCTTTATAATACTTCGTTTAACTGTTTAAGCCAGATAGCACGTTAGTGTGTGCTGACAACTCTTGCCCTTGTTCTTTCTGCCCTTTTTGGGTTAGCCAACACCAGTGAATGGTTGGTTTTCCTGGTGGTTTAGCTCACAGCCTGATTTTCTGCTCAGCTCGTTAGCTGACCACGTGGTGATACAGCCAGGCCCACTTTGGTCAGGAGGTCTTGGCCCCATTGCAGGAATGTGCTAGGTGAAATTAGTTATCTTTAAAATAAAATTAAAAAAACCTATGAATTATTTTCTTCCAGCATCTCTGTTTCTGGCTGGTTAAATCTTTCTCGTGGAAGAGAGCAGGTGGAGAGTGTATATTTGTTTGCCTTTTCATAAAACGTGACACTGACAAGTTTCTAAGATGTACTGAAACATTTTATCACATTAATTTATTTAATGTTCTGTAATTGGTGTTATTAGTGTCTGATACTTATTTGGATTCCTACAATTATAATGTTTCTGTTTCGAAGGCTTTCTAGCTGTTTCCCTTAAGTACAAAACTAGAAATAGATGTAGACAGCTGCTTGGTCTTCCTGCCTGACAATCAGTAGAACACACTCCCTAGAGAAGAGCCGTACTGGAGCAAGGGGTGAACTTGGATGGAGTACTTTTATCTTTGTATCAGAAGGTGTGCTTTCCACTGGGATATGAGCTTTCTTCCCATCGTGTTCCTATTTCAGGCCTCTTTATCCAGGATCTTTTTTTTTTTTTTTTCCATTTTTCCACACATCAGCGTCAGTTCACTGTAAACAGAAGCCATGGATCCCTAGCGTGGGTTTTCTTAGGTAAGATTTTGAATGCCTGCTGTGTAGCTGACAGTGTAGAGTTAGAGGCTTTTGTGGTCTTAACTGTGATAAGTGTAGCTATAAGTAAGACTCTGGGAAAGCAGGACTTCACCTCACAGCTGCTGTGAAGCACCTTAGTACCTGCTTGAGTCTGTAGTGCTACCTGTGATTCTGCAAACCCTCCAGGGCACTTGGGTGTGCTGGAAATGTTAGGAAGCCACTTGTGTAATGAGGCTTTGAGGCAAAAGCAGCGTTAAGGAGTATGGAAGCGTGGCAGGATTGCCAGAGAGCTGAATCCTTTGGACTGGTCTGCTGGATGCTTGTATTGCCACCAGTGATTACTCCTGCCACTCATTAGGGCTCGAGTGGTGAAGGGTGGCAGTAAGTGTAGTGGGGTCATCTGTCTGGAAACAAGAGTTTCTTAATTGGTCCCGATGTCTGTTAATTAGACAGAACCTTCCCCCACTGAACTTTAACTTTTCTTTTCCTTGTTGGTCTGAGCCTTGAGATGCTTGACCAGCACTGCTAATCAGCTGAGCTGTGCTAGTTAGTACAGCTAGTTAGCACATGCTTTTGGCCAGTGTGAGGTGATGGAAGTTAGCCAAATCCCTTTTGTTTTGGGTTAGACAAATCTGCCTTATGTGTGCTGCAGGGCAAGAGCACCTGCATGGAAGGTGACCAGAGATCAGCTGAGGGACAGTAATCCATCAGTGTGTGAACCATACTACATCCCACTGCCTTCATGCTGTGCAGAGGAATGTGACTGTTTGAAAGATGATATTTCTTTGCTCTGTTGGCCTGAGTGAAAATGTAACTCCTCCTCTTCTGAACAAAGAGCCCTGTACTGTGAAGCCACGTGGGATGAGAGCTGACGGGGACTCATCTCCCTGCTCTTCCACAGGCACTCTGGATGCTGGACCCCAAGGACATCGGTGAGTGGCAGCATGAGGAGTTCTACCGCTTCATAGCGCAGGCTTACGACAAGCCCCGCTATGTCCTGCACTACAAGACCGATGCGCCCCTCAACATCCGCAGCATCTTCTACGTGCCTGAGCAAGTATGTGTCCATGGAACAGCGGGACATCTGTCCAGCTCCTCTGGAGAAGAGGGAATAGCAGTGCTCGTTAGGGAGAGGAGGCAGCTGAGGCTGCAGGATTGCAAGGAGGAATATCCAGTGTGGTGTCTTTGTGGTGGGCTGGGTGCCACAGGAGGATGGTAGGGGTACTGAGCCATGGCAGGAGCTGAAGGGGACTCAGGTCCCTAGGGAAGACAGCCAAGGTTTCAGCTCCTGTTGGATTCAGTGCTGGTGGGGAAGACCACATTATGACCTGGTCAGCTGGTGCAGCTGCACAGATTGCTGCAGCGTGGTGTGCAGTTAACGGCTGGGCACACTGCACAGTGCTGGTGTTACCTTTCTGTCTCTTGTTCCTGCAGAAACCATCCATGTTTGACATCAGCAGGGAACTGGGTTCCAGCGTTGCCCTCTACAGCCGCAAAATTCTCATTCAAACCAAAGCTGCAGACATCCTGCCTAAATGGTTGCGCTTCCTTAGAGGTGCGTGCTGGGAGCAGGAATAGCAGCCTGTGGAGCAGCGCTTCTGCTGGGGGTTGGGTGGGGGGCTGCTTCCTTCCTGAGCCTGGCGTTCGTGTGTGCCTCACTGTTCAAGGGTTGCCCTGTGTTCCAGGTGTTGTGGACAGTGAGGATATACCCCTGAACCTCAGCAGAGAACTGCTGCAGGAAAGTGCCCTCATCAGGTAAGCAAGAGGTAGATCCTGTGGACTGGTGAGGCTCTTCTGGCTTCTTGCTGGGTAGCTGTGGGAGCGTGCTGAATGTCCTGTGTGTGGTTGGTTATGTTCATATTGAAAATGTGAACTTCAGCAGTGCATTTGTGCTACAGCCCTAGCTATCTCTCCAGCTCAAGAGCTACTCTTGACTGAAATACACAGAACAGATGTAGAACCGTGAGGGAAAGGAGACAGTGGCCCTAGAGTTTCTTCTTTGTCCTTGTGTTTCCAAATGCATCCCTGAAATACTGCAGAGGGAGAGTGATGTTCACTTAAAGTCTCACCTTGGTCTAGCAGCCATCTTCAGAAAGGCTTGTTCCTGCTGCAGGAAGCTCCGAGATGTTTTGCAGAAGAGATTGATTAAATTCTTCGTTGACCAGAGCAAGAAGGACCCTGAGAAATATGCAAAATTCTTTGAGGACTATGGAGTATTCATGAGAGAGGGAATTGTCACGATAGCAGAGCAGGATGTCAAGGTACCAGCTGTCCTGATGCACTGAAGCTGATGGGAAAGAGTGTTGGCTGCTGCCTGGGATGAGGGGGATGGCAGCTACTCTCTGAATCTTGCATGCCCATAACTCTTGTTCCTGGGTCTAATATGACCTAAGGGTTCCCTAGTGCACCTTGCCCTAACTCCGACTTTTTCTGACTGGGTGCTGCTTCCCACTTATGTTGAGACACTGCAGAATCTCTGTACCCACACATTGTCAGCCCTTGTTGATGTAATAGGGACTACAGCCTGCCATAAAGTAGAGCTTTCCCCCTTCTGTTGTCTTCAGCCTGGATTCCCATTTCCAGGAGAGTTTGGCCTACATCATGTCTGGGTCACTTTCCTGCCTCCATAATATCTGGAGCAGGAAGGGGGCAACTCAGAATCCCCTGAGCCTTTTTGCAGCAGTGCTCGCTGCAAACAGACCTGCCCACTGCAAAGAGATGCCCTGGGACTGGGAATGGTCAGGCAGAGCTTCCGTGGCCTGCCCTCAGCTCACAAGAGCACATTTCTTCCAGGAGGACATTGCGAAGCTGCTGCGTTACGAATCGTCTGCCCTGCCTGCAGGCCAGCTGACCAGCCTGACCGAGTACGCCTCCCGCATGAAGGCGGGGAGCAGAAACATCTATTACCTGTGTGCACCCAACCGACACCTGGCCGAGCACTCACCTTACTTTGAGGCCATGAAGAAAAAGGACATGGAGGTAGGTGAGCAGTTTGCCGTGGCTAGGGAGGACTGGCTGAGCTGCTGCATCTGTAGTCAGGGCTCAGCTGAGTTTTGGAGCTGAGCAGAGCAGGGAGGCTGGCAACAGTCCCCCTCTTTTCATCCCTCTGTCTCCACTTGGACTGGCTACTGCAGCATGAGGCCAGGGACCTATAGCACACTGTGCAGGTGGGCTCGTACTTGTGCAGACACCTAGGTATGTCTGCTGGTTCTGACATCTGTTATTTGCTTTCACTGAACTCTGGAGCAGGAGCCTAGGAGCTGCTGTGCAGTGCTGGTAATAGTGTTGCTAGAGGTGTCCTCTGCAGGCAGGTGGCCCTTTCAGTCTGGTGCTTCCCTGGGAGGCAGCTGCAGCCCTGCCATCCATGGTAACAAAGCCCCTCAAGGGCTTGCTTTTATTTGAAGCCCTGAGTGGTAGTTGAACCTGCTAGTTTCCTTTGTGATGTTCTTGCCATTTAGTGCAGTGTTGCCTCATGAAAAGGGAAGTGCTGTTAGGCCTCAAACTACGTGTTACTGCGTTTTTTTGGCACAGGTCCTGTTCTGCTATGAGCAATTTGATGAGCTGACGCTCCTGCACCTTCGGGAGTTTGACAAGAAGAAGCTCATCTCGGTGGAGACAGACATTGTTGTTGATCACTATAAGGAAGAGAAGTTTGAGGAGAGCCGCTCAGGTATCGTGGGGTTCCCCTGTCCTTTCCCACTGCATGCAGTCCTGCTGTCCTGTGTCAGGCAGTGAGGGTACATCTCTTTCAGCATGCTTGCAATTCATGACTGTATGAGCATGCACACACCTGGTACCTTGACAGAGGGAGGCAGGCAGAGGCAGGAAAAGAGCTTGCCCTCTCTCATTATGGCACAGTTAGGGACAAGGGGATGTACGTAGGTGTGTCCTGAGTGGTCCTGCATTCCCGTTTCTACAAGAGAGCAAGTAAATGGGAGTGTGAAATTGGCTGAGATCAGGAGTAAATCTCAGTGTCTGTTGACACACAGAAAGTGCATGTGCAAATGTGCCCTCTTTCCTCTGCCAGCTGCAGAACGTCTGACAGATGTAGAGGCTGAGGACCTGATGGCCTGGATAAGAAATGCCTTAGGCTCTCGAGTCACTGGTGTTAAGGTAGGTATTCTTCACCTGGGTAGCTGAGTATAGACCATCTACAGAGAGCAGATTCTAGGAAGAAGAGGCAGAGGTGGACTGAAGATCTGCTGCTTCAGATTTCGGGTTTTTTTTTCTGAGAGAAATCATTCTTTTTCTATTCCTCCTTTCTATAAGTGATGTGAATGCTGGTATTTGTCATTTGGGT
Source organism: Numida meleagris (assembly GCF_002078875.1). Classification (NCBI taxonomy): domain Eukaryota; kingdom Metazoa; phylum Chordata; class Aves; order Galliformes; family Numididae; genus Numida; species Numida meleagris. Next base: position 12,937,359 of record NC_034421.1, on the reverse strand, counting down.
GGTCCTTGTGGCCGTGGGAAGAATGACTTCTTCATGTGTAATTTGCAAAGCCCATTTTAGTCAATCAGGTTAGCAGAACATGCTGTTGATTGTCCTGCCTGTGGACTAGAAAGGCTTATTGGCAGGGAATGTTTTGGATCCAGCTGTGAGCTACTGCCTGTGGACTAGTGGAGCCACTCGGGATGCCAGCTGCCCTGCCTGTATAGGCCGCTCTGGTGGGATGGGGACGAATTGTGCGGGCTCTTGGTGTGGGTCTGTGCTGAGGAGACCCGCAATCCCTTACCCTCCCCTACTTCTAACCCATGTATGTTTTCCATCTCAACACTGACTGTTGTTTTTGCCACAGGTGACCACACGGCTGGACACCCACCCCGCCATGATCACTGTGCTTGAGATGGGGGCCGCCCGCCACTTCCTTCGCATGCAGCAGCTGGCCAAGACCCAAGAGGAGCGTGCCCAGCTCCTTCAGCCCACCCTGGAGATCAACACTGGGTAAGGGGTTGCAATAGCAGTGCTAAGCTCTGCCTACCTGGTGTGTTGGAGGTAGAGAAGAGGCAACATAAAGCCCTCAGGTAGCAGAACTCCCCCCCATTAAGCACAGGATGTGCTGCAGCTCCTTAGTCTGCGAGGCTGCATGGCATGGTGGATGTGAGCCACCCACCCTCACTGTGTCCAGCCTCCAAGGACTGTCAGGGTTATAGGGTCTGGATGGGAGAGAGAAGAGAGAAACCCCCGGAACAGGAACAAGGAAGGTGGAGCCCTTTTGTAGAACATTTTCTGTCCCGCTTTGGCTTAGGTGCTCCTTCTGGAAAGAAATTTCTCATGTGTCCAAAAAATGCTAAGTCTTAATATTGATCTCTCTTATTCTTACAGGCACACTCTTATTAAGAAGCTGAACGAGCTGAAGGACAGTCAGCCTGATCTGGCCCAGATGTTGCTTGATCAGGTGAGCACCAGGCCTTCTCCAAAGGCACTGCCATCCTCCCCAGAGCCAGCTTGCAGACCGTGTGGCAGGGAACAGGGTGGGGCCCTTGTAGCAAGCTGGATTCTCACTCTTCCATGGTCCCCGCTCTGGGTATTTCTGCTGCTTGTGGTCCCTGTGTGTTCCTAACAGATTGCCTAGAAAACATGCTTGTTCTCAGCGTGCAAGTCCTGGAGTGTGACATTCATTTCTTCCTCAGCATTCACTCACCTCGTTCTTCCTGCTTATTTGATACTCTTCTTCTCTTTCTCAGATTTATGAGAATGCCATGATAGCAGCAGGACTGAATGAAGATCCCAGACCAATGGTGAGCCGGCTGAATGAACTCCTCACCAAAATCCTGGAGAAAAACTGAGCTCTAGAAGACCTAAGGGTGAACTCTGTGCTGATATCTCTTTCCTCAAGTACAGTCACCGTGTCAGCTATTGCAGCATCTGCTTGCACACACTGTACAGTGAGGGGTTCACCTGGCAGATAGCCATGGAGAGTGCAGGGGACTTCCAACCACCACTGCACAGGTAGGAGCCAGTTGTAATTACTGGGTCATGCCATCAGCCTGCTCAAAGTGCACTGTTCTTAGTGGGAGCAAAATCCAGAGAGGACAGCTAAAACAATATGCATAACATTCTGACACAACCCTTGAGAACCTCCTTTCATACCATTTCTAGAAATGACCTTTTCCAAAACAGGTGTTGGCAGCAAGAGTCCCAGCTAAGTCTGTGATATACCCTCTGTCTGCTGAAGAATGAATTTTTGTGCTCTGTGCTCTGCACTAGCACTGGCAGAATCCATTAATTTGTCAAGAAGCTTCCACCTCTAATCAGGCCCAGAGATTGATTGCTGCCATTAGCAGACAGATACTGCTGGTGGAACGTGTCGGTACAATCCCATGGCAGAAAAGATCACCAAGCTGCTGGACAGTTGAGTTCATCCTTGCCTTGCTGCAGAGAAAGGGAAGGAACTGGGAAACAGCTTTTCAGTGTATGGCTTTCTGGAGCCTCTCCAGGTTTTTTTTTTTATCTCTTCTGTGGGATAAATTGCTTGTCTAGCTGACCTGTATTTATGGGAAATAAATGCTGCTTCTTTTCCAAAGCCCTCCACTCTTCTGGTTTCCCCTTACTCTATTGGTCTTTGTGTCTTTCAGCTGGTGTTTTCACAGTTCTTCTCTCTTCTGATTCTGCTTGTTTCTGCAGAGCGTTGGGTGCTGGACAGTGGTGGGAAGAGAGTGCTATGAAAATAGTAGGTTGTAGCAGAGAGCATGGAAGGAAAAGGGGAGACTCTGCAGCTATAATTTATTAGCCATGTCCTTGGGAAAAAATGAGGTTATCTCTTCAATTTTTTTTTTCTGAGGAGCAGTGGCTGCTCAACAGAGGAGACGTTTGTGACAGAAAACACCACATGAGATTTCTCTCTGTGCATCTGGTTTACACCATGCAAACTGCTTTACAAGAATCCTTTTCCATTTTCACCAGGGCCTCTGAGGCAGCTGTGATATTTGTTCAGCTTATCCTTAAATTGCCAGATTAAGATTCTGAAAGTGAATTTGGTTAAGTGCTGGGACTCTGTACAGAAAGCCAGCAGCTAAACTGGCACAGGTAAATACACCTAAGGTTTTGCTCCTGAAAGCAGACAACATATGTAGAGTTCAGGTATAAACTTTGGAGATGGGGCAGCATTCTTTTTTCTCAAGTAGATGTAAGATCCTTTGCCATCAAAATTGATGTCAATAAACAGGAAAAAATATTGCATGTAGATTCACATCAGAGCTCTGTAGGGCACATGAAAGCAGCTCTACTTTGTCACACGGCTAGACCTTTGTACTGCAGCATGTTTCTTGAACGCAGACTGACGAAATGAAAGCCCTTGGTTTTCTAATGCTAACAGTGCCGCAGGTGAGTGCACCAGCCTGCAGGCTGCTCACCTGGTGCTTACTGATAAAGCAGCTAAAAATAGCATCCGTTGATATAATGCCTGAGCTGAAGCTGGATGCTCGTTCATAAAATGTGATGCAGTCAGCAGCAGAGCGTGCTTATTCCAAAGATGGTCATGAACCGTTTGACTTGTGTTTAACCTCTCCAGTCCTGGGAGTGCTCTGGGAATCCCAGCAGCCCTTGAGGTGCTTATATTTTTCCCTGAGAGATTTGTGACTAAAATATCAAACCATTTCTGTTACTGGAGTGCAAACCAACCCTTTGTGACAGTGCCTGTCAAACAGAGTGAGAGGCGGTGATAGTCCTGGGAGCCAGCATGCAGCAAGGAGCGGTAGCAGCAGGGTCAGGACGGTTCTTGACCCAAATCTCACATTCTTGATGATGCTGCTGTTTCTAATGCTTTGTGTAAGCTTTACAGTTCAATGCACCAGCATTCTCTCCAGGTTCTCACCTCTGCCTCAGCTTTCCCCATTGCTTTACAAAGACCTGTGGAGGCTGCAGGTATATGAAGTTTTTTCACTGGCTAACAGAACAGATCCTAGTGGAAAAGGGAGTTGTAGAGGCATGATACTGATGAATGCAAACAGAAGTGCTGATAGGAACACAGGCAAGGTGCTTGAGTGCTAGTCTATAGATGACTGGCTCTGAAAGGGCCTCCGAATAGAATGCAACAGAGGCTCTTTTATAAAAGAGTAATGGAAAGGATGAGTTGTTTCAAACATGACAGGTAGGAAGGAGGCATGGGAAGCTAGTTCAGGCCTGCTTTTCTCATTTTCTCTGCACAACATCAGAATACGCTGTGCAAGCAGAGAAGGTTTGTATGGATCTTACATCAGAACTTCAGTGCTGTTTGTAGTGGTGAAGCCAGAGTTTTGCCCTTCCAGTCGCATCTTCTCCACGTAGATCCTAAATTACTCATCCTCAAAAGCATTGTATCATTAACCAGTTTCCATCAGGCATGTGCTCTTGCTGCAGTGAGAGCAGAGACCCCTAATTTTTCTAGCATATTGAGGCAAAACATGAGAATGGTGCTGTGAAGTGGCCAGCATGGGCTGGTTGTGTCCTTCACTTCTGTGTTTGCTCTACAAGATTTCCCCATGGGGAGAATTTCATGGAGCTTGTTTGGGTTCCTGGCTGTAAACGGTGCTGAGCCCTGCTGTGTCCAGAAGATTAATCTTTTAGCTTTGATTTTCACTGGGACTTTGTTAAACTGCTGCCTCTTGGTTGTTTTTTTTTGTTGTTTGTTTGTTTTCCAGAAGTGTGGGTTAGGCTCTTTTTAAAAAAAGATTTCTACAAGTCAAGTTTTGTGTGCTGACAAACCTCTGGTGATAAACAGCATGGCCTTCTCTCTTGCTCTGCCCAGGCTCATCAGCTGTGTCAAACCTATATTCTCCAGGGCAAAAGATGGAAAATATTTATAGGCAGTGAAATCCAGTTTGAAAGGACATTCCTGAGACCTTGTGTTTTCAAACTTGGATGGGATCCCTCTCACGTCTGGCTCAAGACCTTTGAAACTGGACTGGCCCACAAAGTAGTTCCTTGGGCCAGATTGAGAACAGAGCTTTCTCTCGTCCAGACTTCCTGCTGAGACTATCGAGAGTGTCTTGGGCAGGCTCCAGGTCTGTGATTTATGGACAAACCACAAGCCAGGAATCTGCAATCTAAGCTCCTTGAGCAGCAACTGTTTAAAACATTATGAGAAGAAATGGCCACTGTTTCCAAAAGAAGAAAACTTGGGAGCTGTTAATAATGTTTAGCACTACTGTAGTGCTTTATAGTTGTGAATTAATCTTCTCACTCTCTTTGTGAAATAATTCAGAAATATTCTTATTGTGCAGATAAGATCTGCATAGAGTTTAAATAAATTTCCCTAAGAACACAGTCAGTCTGAGTTAGGGATTTAAGAATCTCAGCCCAAAGTGAAACAAACCTCCAAGATCCAAAGGCTTAAAGACAAGTACCTGCTGGGTTTGGATGAAACTGTCAGCACAAACACAATGAGAGCCTTGAGAGCATTCCTGACCAATGCACTGTTCAATTGAAAATTCTTCCCAGGGCAGTTTTGGGTCTGCCCAAACCTTAGCCAGTGAGATCATGCTCTTTCTCAGTAACCCCTGGGTTCAGAATTCCTGGGATTTCAGAGAAGACCTGGAAGCCCAGCTGCTGGAATTGCCCTGTACAAAGTCATTTCCAGCTGGTTGTCTCTCCTGTTTCTCAGTAAGAAGAGGATGGCATGCAGACCTTGTTGTTCTGTCTTGCTATCTTTTTGCATCCAGAACATCTTGACTCCCAGCTGTCCTGGGGCAGGCTGAACACAGGTTTTGCCTTTCTTTCATCTACAGGAAGCTTTTCTTCCAGTCATTAGTTCTCTCTTTGCTTTCAGAATAATTAGTTTGCAACACAGTCCAGGCCAAGAGGGCAGTTTTTCTGCCACACAGGCCATGTCACTTCCCCATTCACATCCATGACCGAAGGGTGTTCCTTGGTCCTGTCTCCTACTGATAGAACTGGAGCCCCTTCTAACAGGAAACTTATTTCAAATCAGAAGTCCATTTGCATTCACTGCTTCTGGAAACAGTCTGGATTGTGAACAGGTGGGAATGGGTAAGAAAAAAATGATTCCATCAGTCTTGGTCCAAATGGAATTGTTGGCAGGAGTGCAAGGACCACAGGCTTCTGGAAGTACTTAAACTTGTAAGGAGTCCTGATTGTCTCTATGCCATTAATGTATTTACTTGCAGCAGGAAGGATGACGAATTGGTGAAAGAAGCAGTTTCCTCCTCTTTTTAAATCCATATAGCAAAAGGTATCATAATGAATTGCCCATTAAACATATCCATACAATATTACTCCAAATGTTAGGACGTTATCTGCAAGGGATTTGGGGTCAGGTAATAGCACTTAATAAAGAAGCAGTCCGTGAAGCCAAGCCAAACTTGGTTCTCTTTTTGCAGCCCAAGTAAATGAGGAGTAATTGGGGTTAAAACCTGCTCCAGAATTAAATCAGTAAGTAAAGCTGTAGTGGAACTGTCCCACATTAAATTCTTAGAAACTTATGAAGTCAGAGCTGTGACTGGAAGCAAAGAGAAATTTGACCTGAGTGTTGTTTCACTTATGCATTTCAATCACTGGACTTGTTCTTTCCAAAGTGGTTTAGCAGTCATTTTATGAAAACAAGCATTCTATGTTATCTTACAGCATGCTTGAAGGGTTTTTTTGCTTGTTTCTTTTTAGTTTGGCATTGTATTTTCAATGTTTCCAGAGATCCTTAGCATACGTTTAGTGCTCAGTGCCCTTACCAGACAAGAGAGATTCTTCTGGGAAATTGTATTTGATTTTACCTCTCAGGAGAACAAGACAGATTTTGGTTAATAACAAATCAATTTGAATTGCACGCTCTTAACTTGTGCTGTATGACTTACTGAACGGAAATGTGTGTACTTTTTGGCAGGTTTGAAAGTGGAGATGGATATGATGGCATGCTCCATCCCCAAATTCACATTTAGTAACTGCAAAAAAATAACTCATCTGGAGGTAAATGCTGCTCTGCTGACTGCTTTGCCCTTTCAAAACACTCAGTGCACTGAGTACTGTGCTGAGCTCCATCAGCCAGCACGACCAAAGTCCATCAGATTCCGTGAGGGGCAGATTAATATAATAAATTAATGCAAAAACTAAACTGTATTCAGTCCTGCCGCCTCTGCTGCTGAATTGGCCCTCTTGGCTGTTTCTCTGATCACTGTTGACCTAGGTTGAACCAACTTGTATTGAAAGCTTTAAAAAGTTAATCTGCAGCTGCTGAAGAGCTACCAGTGGTACAGGTCTTACACAGATCAGTGTGTTTGCCCTCGGGTTCCACAGAGGTAACAAAGTAAGACACATTTCTGAGAAATGCTGAATGTAACATACTGGGGATAAACGTGTGTATTCATATATAATCCATAACATGTGTATGCACAGATATAATAGATACAGATGTACATATTTACTGTAATTAGTATTGCATGGTGACTTCAAGTACTGTTGTTTTTTAGAATACTTTTAGTAGAGTGCCCACAAATTCCACAGTAGTAGTTTTTTACAAAGAAAACTCCATGCCAAACTGCAATAGTAAATGCAACATATATTGTTAAGTGTTGCTATTTCAGGGACCTGTCTGCATGGTTGTAATTTATAGAGTACCAATAGCCCGTATTCAATGAAGCTAAGGTTTTGATACTAGAGTTTAAAGCACCGAGGCCCTGTGCTCATACTTTAGACATGTTGTCAAAGCAGCTTTACTTCTCCCAGCCCGTGCTCTCCATGCCTCATTGATTTTTTGAGAGATGTTTGGTACAAGCAGCAGACAGAGTTTGTGGCAGAAACCATGTCCTCGTCCTGAGGAATGGTGAGAGGCCTGGAAATGTCCTATAAATAGATACCAGTTTGGTAGCTGGCACATACTGGTAAATGTTTTTGCTTTTGGACAAGTCTATGTTAGAAATAGCATAATTCACTTTGTTCTTTGCAACATAGACTTTATAAAGTCTGCGCAACGTACATCACCAAGGCTTAAAGTGTTTGCATTCCTTGCATTGAACACAACAAGCTTGAAAGGATTCACATAGTTGAAAAACAGATGCTTGCACGTGTTATGTGTTTCACACTTTTGAAGGGCCCTGTTCTTTGGTGCCTCATCACTTCTGGAATATAAAACTGCATTTGTCTGCAGGAAATGCAATAGAAGAGAGGTTGCAGCATTGCCTGGCAGCTGTGGTGCAGGGGCTGCTGTGGCTGAAGCTGTGTGTGTGTTCCCCCATCCACGTGACAGGGCATGCATCCCACAGAGTTCCCCCCACAAGTCTTTCTACCTCTGTGGCACCCTCCAGGCAGGATGTGGCCACTCAGGTCCAATGCCAGCAGTGCTGCACCATAGCTGGGAGGACAGGAACATGCACTGAGGCTTGCAGGAGGCTCTGAGGTTTACGTGGACTGCTCAGCAAGTTCATTAAACCCACCTGGTCCCTGCTTTGCATCACCTCTTTGGAAACACCAGGCAAAGCTTGAGTTGCTTGGAATAATTGAGCTCTCTTGCCTAAATTAAGTTTTCTGCTTCTCTAATGTTTAAGGTTGTTATTTTAAATGTTTGGTGTTTTTACATTTATGGTATTGTGCAATCAATGCCACCACAACTCAGCTTACTGGTTCTTGTGGTGCCTCAGTGCACCATAAATGGAGTATTCTTCAGTGTTTGCGCAATGTTTGCGTACAGGTTCTTGCAGGGCTCTCTTAAGAGTGCTTCTAATTCCCATATGGGGCAGTAACTTGAGAAAGAACCTGAAGAAACCAGCAGAAGTGTCAAAAGACACAAACCAAAGATTTCTTCATATCATTTCTGAGTTCTCATACTGGCATGGGCACACGGCACCTTCTGGGGAGAGGCATTGCATAAAACACACTGATGAGTATTTCCAAAATAACAACCAGTCCTTACCTTGGAATTCAAGGCTTTCTGGCTAATATTGAATTTAGCACAGCTTAAAAAAGAAATTGCTTTGCTGGAGTGAAAAAGCACAGTGCCCCAGCAGTGTGTTCTGCTTTAACAGTTACCCTGTTTTGTTGTGTGTGTTTTGTAAGGTTTCCAAACAGGCAACATTATGACATTCTCCATTTATTTTGATTAGGTCAAATTAGGGAGCAAGATAAAGCTACAGAAGAATAAATGTAATGCGTGAAGGACTCATGATATCGCTCACACCCAGCGGTAGTGGCCTGTGGTGTTGGTGCAATGCACAGTGGGGTGGTTTTGAAGATAGCTGATAGGAATGTAGTGACAGCCGCCATGCTTTCTGTGACTGCTAACTCTCCTCTCTCTGCCTCTGGACCTACTAACAAATGGTACCAGGAGTGATTTTGGTTTATTCTGCATCCACACGGAGGTTCGAGGAAAAAAATCCAAAGCCAGTGCAAAAACGCGCGCACACAAACGAACCAGCCCTCTTCAGCCCAGGTTCGCCTCAGGAGGGCGATTTGGGGGGGGGAAGAGGGGCGGTCCTTACCACAGCGACTAGTGGCGGGAAGCCCTTGCGCATGCGCACAGAGAGTGCGGGCTTCACCATTTGCGCGTGCGTAGCACCGCCAGCAGCATCCTGACATGCGCCGTGCTCATGCGCACCGCGCCCGGCGCGGAGTAAGGGCGACGGTTGGCGCCCTGCGCATGCGCTACAGCTAGGCGGCAGCGCTGCCCGCCGTGGCGGTGGGCCGTGAGGAGCGGCGGGAGCTCGCCGTGCCGCGGCGAGGAGGTCAGCGACGGGCCGGGCAGGGGCGGCGGGCCGTGCGGGCAGGGCCGCGCAAACGGCGCCTCAGCGGCTGCGGCGGCGGGCCGACGGCGCGACGTCATGACGTCATTGCGGCGCCACCGTCGGCGCGGCGCCACCTGGCGGCGGGGAGGGGGCGGTGTCGGCCTTTGCGGTGACTTCGATGCGGGGTGTGACGTCATCTGGCTGGGGGGCGGTGTGCGTCTCCAAGCGGTCCTGCAGGGATCTGCCCGGCTGTGGTTGTCAGTCCTGGCTGCTGACCCGCCCGGTTCCCGCTGCCCAGCACGGGTCTGCGGCTGTGCCCCGTGCGGGGCCCTTGTGCTGAGCGCCGCGTTCTGCCAGCAGCAGCGCCCGGCGGTTCCATCTCTGCGCCGTCAGGCAGCCTGCTCAGGGCTGCGTGTCCCTCGTTTCATAAGCCTAATTAACAGAAAGGCAACATACGCTGAGAGTAAAACCCTGCAGGATGGCAGCGGGAACGTATGTGCTCGATGCTACTTGCGGTTGCATTTGGAAACTTTTATTATCCGCCTTTATTAATCAGCTCCTATAGAAGCTGTGTCTTTAACAGCCCAGCGCTCATCTCCGTTGGAGGGAAGGCTGTTTGCTGCCCTGACTGTCCTTCCCGCTTAGCAGGGTGCTGCGACTTCTGCTTGCAAAGGGTCCGATCCTGCCGACAGAAATACCCTTTTTGTTCTCTTTTTTAATTTATATATATATACAACAAAGATTCTCGTTGAAAGTCCTTAACTTTTCCGAACAGAATGCTTATTTTATGTAATTTTACCGCTTAGTAAGTATTGTTCTCTTTACTGGAACCTCCAGTGATATGTTGTTATTGAGCCCTTCGTTCTTGGTTCTCTTTAAATTAATAATTTTCCTGTTGTTTTCAGTCATAACGAGCGACCATTTTTGGAGGCCCAGCTGCTTGTGCTTCTGATTGGTGTGCTTCTGTGTTTGCATACAAGCGATGGGCATTTGCACCTGAGCAACCGTTACTCTTTATTTTTATGTTACTTCCCCTTTATCCTTCCTTAGGAGGCATAGAATAAAGATCTGCTCCTTTGGCGAAGTGTTTTATAAACTCAGGTCAGTTTCTACAGCATCCAAAATGTAGAGGGGCATTTTGTCGTGTAAGTAGTGACTTAAAATTAACATTGAGCTTATGATAAAGTTTTTACTGGATGTAAAGTACTTTACCTTATGTACCAGGTACTAGCAGGGGGAGGTAGAGACTTGAGAAGAGGCGTGAGCACTGTACCCTGGCAGGATATGAAGCAATGTAAGGGGTAGTGTCAGGCAGACGTGGATACTGGCCAGCACTAAGATTACTTGTTCCAGCCTGATGGTGATGTTCCTAGCTATCGTTTTCTTTCTTATATAGACTTGCAATAATTTGTCATTTCCCATGTTTCCACATCTGTTTTTGTTGCCCTTTTCTGGCACAGGAAAACCAACAGGGGCCAGGGTTGGAGCTTGGTACCTGACTTTGAATGCCTGTTCTGCGCTCACTTGTTTTCTCCTCTCTGTTGTCCTCAGTAACAATGGAGTTGTGCTTCCACAGAGACAGAGGACCTGCCCCGTGCAGTTCTGGCATTGTGTCTGTGTAGAACAATGTGTGTGGTGAAGGTGCTGGCTAGCGCAGAGTCCAGTGAAAAGTCTTTCAAGAAGTTTACGGAAATTTCGGTAATTGTGCTGTGGACACGCATGCTGTTCTCCATCAGGAATTGGAGGCATTGGGAACCTGTAGGAAGATTTTTTTCTTACAGGATTTGGTCTGGAAAAATCCCCAGGGGCCGTCTTCTGGTGTGGTTTCCAAAGCAAACACTACAGGAATTCTTTCCCTTTGCAGTATTTGGACTGGCGCGACCCAGAGTTTTGCTACCAACGTCTTCAGGCTGCAGCTTTCAAAAAAAGAGACGGGGATGGGGAGACAAAACTTCCAGTGCCACCTCAACAGCGTGCATCCCAGCATCCTGCCAGCCCTGTAATTAGCTGCCTAGATCCACGCACACCATGGCAACTAACTTGCTTCTGAAGACTGAGGAGATAGATACCAGTTGCTTCAGTCCTGTTCTTTGGCTTCCCCTTAAATCAAGGCCTGCCTTATAGGACCAGGACCACTCCTATGTTGATCTTGCTGCTGGAGGAAGTGGGAGCAGGTGCTCCTGCTGAGACAGGTGCCACCCTTCCTGCAGCAGCCCACGCTGCCTGGCACATGCCCCATGTTTCCTGCCCAGGGGGTCCCATGCTGCAGCCAGGAGTGCTGAGCCTGGCACAGGAGTGCTGAGCCTGGCGGGCTGCTTCCCTCATGGCAGCGGGGGAGAGGGGCTGCTGCGGAACGCTGCAATTTGTGCTGTCACAAAAAATGAAAATCATTTGGACTGGTTTTTGCCTTGCTTCCTAGTGTTGAGTAATCCCATTTGCCCTAGTATTTGTTAGAAAGCCCAAGAAATTGCTCCCAGCGTAGCATGGTGCTTTCCTTTCAGTGCAGTGTATGGTGTTCTGTTAGTAAACAGGGTCAGTCCTGGGGGAGGATGTGTAGCGCTTCGGGGCTAGGAGGGGAGAAGGGACAACTTGTGGCAAGGCACACCTGGCATTGCTGTGCTCCTAGCCATCGTGGTGACATGTTCTTGGAGACAAAAAAGGCAGGAGAACTGTTCCTGGAACAAATGGGCAGTTGAAAAGCAGTGAGTAGACAGGCCCAGGTGTTGTAGATTGGAATGTTCAGGAGAGGTGGTGTCAGGTGGTTGAGTTGCTGGTAGAATTGCTTTCAGTTGTTGAAAGAGAAGCTGCTCTGGAAGGTGGGAGGGTAACAGATATTTTGCCTTTTTTTTTTTTCTTTTTTTTTTCCACTAGAAGGATTCTGAGACTGAATTAAGTAATTGCAAGCACGTAAGTGTTTAATGTGTCCTTATTAAAGTGTTTGAAATGATCGTAGAGTTCTTTGGAGATGTCCGTCATTGCATATTTTTAACTCGGTGGGATGGTTTGAATTTGTCAGCAAACCATGAAATAAAGAACAAATTAATACAGTTAGAAATCCTTTGTGAAGGTTCAGGGAATACTGATGGAGGTGGAGAGGGACCAGGAGGGGTTCTCCTGGGAAAGGGGAAAATAGAAGGACTCTTATTTTAGAGAATAGACACTGGAAGATGTGATACATAATATTTAATAAGACATTATGTGGTCTAAAGAGAGTAGATCTGGAGCTTCTGTGCTCCTTGCCTCTTCAAAAGACAGCCAGTGAAGTGGGAAGGGAGTGAGACCTGATGTAAGCGTGTTACTTTCTCTGGGAGCTGGGTTCAGTAGATGCCTGTGGCCATGAAAACTGCAGGGTCAGAAAGGTTGAGCGTGCGACGCGGATGGAGGATGGTGATAGTAAACATCGGTGGATTTTTTTTAAGAATGAGATGTTGCAGTTCTGGTTTCAAGAGAGTTACTAGGAAACAAAGTGAGTCCCAAATGGGAAAGGCAATGACAGGCTGTTTGAAGGATCACAGGATCACTCGGGCTGGAGGTGACCTCAGGAGGCCTCTGGTCCAAGCTTCTGCTCGCTCTCAGTTGGCTGTGGGGTCAGAGCAGTTGCTCAGGGCTCTCTCCAGCCTCTCCTGTCTGACCCTTTCAGCCTGCTGGGCTCTTCCTGCCACAGCCTGCGGTGCTGTGCAGTGCTGGGGCCACGGCGCTGAGCTGAGCAGACCCTGAGCAACATGTGCAGGTCACCTCCTTACTTACACAGGTCAATGCAAGTGGCAAAACTCAGTGCCATTGGAACATGTGTCGTTTCCTTCTCCACCGCCCCCACCCCCTGCACCCTGAAGCTATGATCAAGAAGAGCAATTGGTGCGATGTACACTAAATCTCACCTTTTCCTTTCATCTTCCAGGTTCCATCTTTCATTCTTACTGATCTTGCTTTGTACTGTTTTGACGATCTGCATTTATGTGACGGGCACAATTGGGCTATAGATTTAGCGTCTAAGTGGATAGGTAAGTGCCAGAGTTTATTTTATTTTACCAGCTTCTGTGATTTGTAGAGTCCTAAATCCTTCCAAAATGAATTGAATGCTGTACTGAAAGGAATTATTTTCAAAGCCATTACTTTTCCAGCTCTACAAACTCATGCCAAAACTGGCTGTTAGGTACACCAACAGCAGCAGCATTGGAAACACTGAGATGCTGAACAGAGCAGGAGCCTGTGCATACAAGTCTGGAAAGGGAAGAGTAAGACATAAATTCTTCATTAGTTTTGCATTGTTTTTATGTCTGACTTGTTCTTTGTGGGGCACTGAACATTGATTGCAAGCGCAAAAGTGCAGATCTGTTTCAAAATTTAATATGAGGAACTGACCATAAATAAGCTGACAGTACAAGCGTGTCTGTGAGAAGTATTTAAGGCCATGGAGGATGTGAGATTCTATTTTTCTGCACACGCTGTCTCCTACTTAGAAGAAAATGGTAAATTTACAGCAATGACTACACCAAGATTCTGTCCAGGAAAATGAAATTTATGAACTGGCTACATAAAACTTCAGTTTCTCTCTGTCAGGAAATTACTCCAAGATTCACAGCAAAATCCTCTGCTCATTTGGGAGGCTGTGTTTAAAATAAATAAATCCATTAACATCTGTAATTGCTTATAGGAAAGGCTGACCCATGAAAGTGTGTAACCAGCATTCCTCAGCCTTGCCTGTCTGCAGCCAAACCATTTGAGAAAACAATCTCGCATGTGTTTTTCCTGCTCTTGAGTCTTTCGGTGCCCAGAGATTTGCTGGAGAAACTGAACCACAGCTGCTGCCATTCCAAGTGAAACACTCTGTTTGAAAGAAATAGGTTTGGGGAGCAATATAAAACTTCTGGTAAAACAGCCAGAACTGTAGCGAGCTTAGAACTAGGAAGAAGAGGACAATCAAAATGTCTAAGAATAGAGATCTAGTTGTAACATTGCCTGGGGGTTGATGACATTTCCATCTGGATATTGTACCTAGTGTTCTTCCAAGTAATTCATAGCTAGTATAGCTATTTTACTGTAGCTGAAGAAGATCAAGAAACCCTGAAATATCATTTGTTTGGTCTGCTTACCTTGTGTATTTGACAGCAGTTTGTGTAACATGGTTGGTGCCGTAGTTTACTGAGTATGCATAGGAGGAGTTTGGTGTTAGCAGAAGAGCTAATTCTGAACGTGAGCAGATCATGGAGGCCAAAAAAGGTGAACATGCTTGATAGATTTTTTCTAAGACTTGTCCCAGAAACCTCCTTGAAATGCAAGAAATTCTTTTTATTTACTTCTCATTTTGAGGTCAGGCTCCTCTTGTTAAAGGTGCTCTGTCGCAAGTGTAAGTATGAATTTACATTAAAAAAGAACAGTCCAAATCCTGAGCCCCTGGGCAAAAGCCTACCCAGTATCAGATATCTGTTTTCAGGGCTTTCCTCTTCTCTCCTAATGTGGCTCGTGCTTGTCTGTAGTGTAGTTGTAGTGGTTTGAGTCAGTACGTGCTTTTTCTATTATTATCTTGTACAAATTTTGTTGTTCTTCAGAGCTATACCCCAGCCCTTTCCCATCCTGCATGTGCATGTAACACCCTATGTAACCACCTTTTGTGTTTCTTTGTTGCAGGACTTTGATAGGTGTCTTTCTGAAGCCCTGTAGCGTATCAAGATGATCCTGTGCATGCTCTCCACAAACTGCAGTGTTTACCTTATGGTCTAGAGACATCTGAAGAGCCAGCTTGTCAGTGTACTGTACGTGAAGGCAAGTGGGGTCCCTGAAGAGAGAATATGGCTGCAAATTAAGTGTGGAAGAAGGAACCATCGGAACAATGAAGAAGTGCCCACTGTTTTGACCTCAGTGAATTCTGGAGAACAGAGCTCCGTGAGGTGATGGAGAGGATCATGTAGGATGCACACCTGAACTGATTCTGCTATCTTCTGCTGTCCTCCAATCCACACAGTGTCATTAAGCAGCAGTGTTACTGGAACCTGGAGGCCAATGGATGAACAGGACAATGATTTTAAAGAGTTGTGGGCAAATCTTTTGGGTAGAGCGAAGAAAAAATCTGAGGATGCTGAGGCAGCAAAGAGGGCTCAGAAAAGGTCAAAGAATACTGCAGCAAAAAGCAAATTAAGAAGAGGCAAAGCTGCAGCTAAGAGCCAAAATCATCATCTCTTTCCAGCAGCAAAGCAAAAAAGCTTGCTGCAGGATTTGGGTCCTAAGGTACAAACATTGGGGCAGAAAGAAGACAGTGACACTGTGGCCTGCAGTAGTGGTGAGACTTCAGAAGGGGATGGAAGCAGAAGCCCTTTCCCTGCCAGCCAGCTGAGTACCACGGCCAGTGACTGTAGCCAGGGCACTCTGACAGGTGAGTAAACCAAAACATAAAACACACTAACTCTGAAAAGACCGTTCAGTGGAGTTCTTCACCTGGAGAAGACGCATAGCAGCACTGCTTGAAGGAGTTTACATCTTGTGTTTCCATCTACACTTAGCTACTTAGGCTTATCTAGGTGTTTAACCTAGCGGTGCGCTCTGTACAGATGATATAAGATGCTTCATCTTTACTAAGATGAAGTGTTAGTACAAAGGAATCTGTTAGGGAGTCATTATTCAGTGATTTTTACAATATCAGAACTTAGAAGAACAGCTTCAAATCACCCAGAAGCAAACTTAGACTATATCAAGGTAACTTTTCACCCTGTGCATTGTTACATTGAAAAATGAATTGCTTCTAGATTTTGTCAAGGTCAAAAATATAAACAAGTTAAGAAAGGTATTGAATTAGATGGGCCAGAATGTGGTTGCCAGTGCAGGAAATCCTTAAACTGATAAATGAGGTCAACGGAGAAGTAGGATTGCATTGTACCTGCCATGTCCTGAATGCGTGCTGCTGACTGCACTGAGGGAGGAGATACTGGGTTGCAAGGTGTCTGTACCAATCTTACGTGTTGCCTATATCCACAGGACACCACAAAGCAAAGCAGGGGCATGTGGAGGTGGTAGTGTGGCATTACTTCTGCATGCTGGTTGTTACCACCTCTCTGTGGTAACTCCCAGTTCCTCAGCTCAGAGCCTGAAACTTTGAGTCATGGTTGGGGTTTGGAGATCAGAGCTAAGAGCAGCAGGAACCACAGGACATGCTGTATTGGGAAGAGCAGGGCTTTAGGGCTGTGTTACTTGTTCCCCTCACTACTGACCTTCAGACAAGGTCTTCCTTAATGTTCCTCTCTGAAAGGGATGGAGAGATATTTAAACTACACCACAGCACAAAAGCTTGATACTGTTACTGTGGTTATAATCACAAAGTCACGTAATGACTAAACACATTGTTCAGTTCTGTCTAAGAATAAGTGTTGCAAACCTGAGCCCGGCTTGGGCTGCTGCTGGGGAAGGCTTCCCGGCAGCAATCTGGGCAGCTCAGTGGTGTGTTTAAGACCGAGTGGTAAAGCTCTGGTGTTTTCTTCCCTTCTAGTAAATACTCAGAGTGGTTGTTCCCAGACAACATTATCTTTCCATCGTGCTACACAGTCAGGGACCTGTTCTTCACCCACCTCGAAGATACAACCTGTCACAGGCTCGAAGATGCGTGTAGCAGAGCTTGTAGTGGAGAGAATGCAGCAGTTCAAGAGAGTGGCACCTGATCAGCTAAAACACAGCACAGATTGTAGCGTGCCAAAATCCTTATCCAGCAGAGATTTTGCTGGTGAAAGCCAGGAGCAGAACTTCCCAGAGAATGGTAAGTTTGTCCTCTTTGCTTTAGTACGTGCAGAAGGAGTGCTGTGGATTTGTTAGAATGGTTGCCTGAGAAGGAGCCCAGATTCCTGGACTTTGTTCCCAGCTAGCCCAGTGGCTCGTTGCACGTGCAGCACTCCAGATCACTTAGAAAACTTGCTTTCTCAATTGTTAAAGGACTATCCATTCCTCTCTCCCAGCTCTTTCCTGAGGCTGAATTAATCTCATGTTAGATTCTGGAGGGACAGTTGATTTCTTGGAAACAGGTTGAAGTTCTGACAGGATCAGTCTGCCTTACCATCCTTCCCTCGGGAGGTGAACATGACTCACAGAATGACCACCAAGAACTCTACGGAGGTAGTATGTTCTATGCAAGTGAACTGCACTCACAGAAATTTTGCTCTGATTTCACTTTTTTTTTTTTTTCAAGTCAAGGCCCAGTTCTGCATCAACACGAAATCTTCTGCATGGTTATGTATAAGATCCCACATTCTTCTTAGCAATGTTAGCCAAAGCCTACCTGCCTTGGCTCTAAGATGTGATGTGCAATGAATGAATTGCCACCTACTGCTCCCCGAGTAGTGCAGTTCTGTGTTGTTTAAAGAGCGCATTTTGTACGTTACCTTGTGAGAGAAAAGGTGGGAGATACAAGAGAAAGCTTGTACAACTGACTTTTGTGTGTCTTGTTTAGTAATGGCAAGTGTAACAGCTCCATGCCTTTCAAACAGGATTCTTAGTTCTGTCTTAGCTTATCATCTTTCCTTTCTTTGCCAGATCTCGCTGATCTTCCATCCATGCAGCATGACAGTGCTCTGGCTTTGGCTCTTCAGCAGGAAGCACAAAAGGAATCCCTGGAAAGCCTGGAGGATGCAGGTTTGTTCTTCTGTCAGATCTGCCAGAAGGATCTCTCAGCTATGAACTCAGCACGACGAGAGCAGCACGTTAACAGGTGAGTGACCAGCAGGATGAGTCCTTTCTGCATCTTCTCCCAGTTCAGTCAGCGTAGCCATTACAGAACATGGTAATGGTAATCTGTGAGGTGACTTTGACCTTTATGGCTTGAATTAGCAAGTAGCTTTGATCTTAAAGCAGAGGCTGATTGTCTCGCCCTGCAGGGCTTCTGCAGAAATGTGTTAAGGCAAATGCTGCTTTTATCAGTAGTGCCTCAGAGGGGCTGTGACTGTAAAGTGGCTGGCAATCTTAATGAGGAGCTGTTATTGCAGGTCTGTCAATTTCAACCCACAAAGTGATAATTTTGCTCTGTTTTGCTAAAAATTGTTTTTGTAAGGTCATTTAACATGTCAGTGCATACCTGAGTTGTTTGCTGAGGGAAAAGTGTTCAGAAAGATGACTAAGTTGCATTACGGTGCTTGGCAGTGAGAGTGGAGAGGCGAAGGGAAGGTGTCCAGGCCTTATCAGAATGATGAGCAACTAAACTGAAACATTTAACAGGTGTGTTTTGTTAATGTCAGCACTTTAAGAGGCTGAAGAGTGATTTGATCTCCCCAGTTCTTCATCTTGTGATTGAGCAGCTCACATTCACTTGCGCTGTCTACAGCTGCGTTTTTGGAGGTGCTACTGCTGTCTCTGTCTTCAGATACTTATTACTTACTGAGAGCACAGATGCTGTTAAACAGTGACAGTGTCAGAAATAGTTTTTGGAAAATGTCTGCTTTCTGAGCTGTTAAAAGTGTGATCGTGTGATGAGATTACAAGGTTATTGGCAGTGGATTTTTGATAAGTTGTCTTCATGATGTAAAGCTGCAGATGGGTAGATGCACTGGCAAACTGGTAATCACCAGTTCTAGTACATCAGATGAATGGTCTCTTATACAACCCTTTGTATGTCTGTTCTGTATGTCATTTCCTAATCAGGGAGTGATTTGTATAACATGTTTTGTAATGAAAACAGGTACTGCGTATCTTTGGAGAGGGTGGAAAAAGAGCCTGTAACAATGTTTACATGGTCTTGGCTTACCAGAAGTTATTAGCAGTTAATTTTCCAGTACTCTAGAGTGCAGCATTCATTTCAACTGCTCTGCTTTTCTGCGACAGAAAACACTGCTGTTGTCAAGTGAGATGTCTGCCTTGAAGATAGCTTGCTTTCTCAGCACTGTTCTAGGTCATGCCTGCAAAAGTGGGCAGTGACAAGAAATAGCCACGTTTAGGGTGAGGAAGACTTACTGCTTCTCTGGTAGGATGATTCCATTTTTAATGGTGGTTTATAAATTATCTGGAATGTTAGAAGGGATGCGGAAAGAGGGATTAGATTGTGGACACACAGTAGAGCTAAAGAAGTTTATTATTTGCACTTGCTTCTGAGCAGCATATTGTTAATGTGCCTCTGAGGCTGTAATGTTCAGCTGTCTGTTACGTGGTGTAGCCACCACAGCAGCAGGCACGTAACTTGTATTTCGTTAGGGGATGTTTCCTTGGCTGTTAAAGGTGTGAGATGTTGGTACTTCCTTTTTTTTCAGTAGGGCTTAAATTTTAGCACAGATAGTTCTAAAGCTTTGCCATTATCTCACAGGTGTCTGGATGAGATGGAAGAAGCACAGATGTCATCCTCCAGCAAACCAGCAGTGCCTGAATGTCCCATCTGTGGGAAGCAGTTCCAAACCCCCCAAAGCCGAGTCAGTCACTTGAAACGCTGTGCTGTCGAGATGGATGTTCCTCCTAAGATGCTTCTTCAGGCAGTGCAGCTGCAGGCATCCACACTTGATGAGGCACCTCTTCAGATTCCCAGGTAAGTGGTGAAAATAGACATGCTGATGAGTTCCTTTGTCCTGACAGATATTGACCTTGCAGTCTTTGGAAAGAACTGTAGAAGCAAGGCAGGCTCATGCGGGCCCAAGTCCAAAGAAGGTCAGGCAGAACCATGACCCAGTACCACAAGAGGAGAATGTGGTAGTTGGCTGGAGAAGTCGTGTTTTCGTTCAGAAATGGTCAGGTGGTGGGTGACTGTCAAAGCCAGCAGGCAGGAGCAAAATGAGGAGTACGCTATCTTACACTATTGTGTCAGAACTATTTGTGCTCTGTGAGGCAGTCATGCAATAAAGCTGAATGGTGTGTTTGAGCTTATTAAGCAGAACACACAATATTAGTGTACACAGTCTGTCCTCAGCATCCGTCTTGCCAGTGCTGGTGGCTGTACTGGATGTGTGCACTTCACGCCTCGAGCCAGGGAGGAAGCAGACGTGATGTTTTGGAATGTGCTTGGTGCAGAGCAACATCTGCTGTCTTGGATTTGAGCTGAATCTTCGCCGTACGGGATGTGGTGCTGCACAGCAGACTGGGAGAGCTTTTTTTTTTTCTTTTTGTGAGTTTGTTTTCGTCCTGCTTCAACGTCGTTTAAATTTGGCCCTTCCGTACACATTTTTAAAATGTTCAGGGTAGAGATCGCGGATGTTTGAAAAACACACAAAACTTAAGTCACTGCTGCGATCCTGTGCTTACCTTTTCAAAATAAGGTTTTCTCAAGATTGCTTTAAATTCCATATGTAATAAGAAATCTTTTAATCTCTGCTGGGAAAGAAGGCCCTGCAAATAGCTTCTCGTTATCCCAGGTATGAGAATCTCACTGATGAAGTAGAGCAGCTTCTCTAAAGTGTTTAGCGTTTCTTGTCTCTTGATTCTGTCGTGTTAAATTGGGCTTCCTGCTGCATTCTTATCTTTCAGCAATCAGCCAAGCAGGTCAAAGCGAAAAGTCTCCTCCAAAGAGGACTCAAAGAACAAGCAGAAGAGGGCAAAAATGGAGACTAAGGATGAAGATTTGCTGGTTGCTATGGCGATGTCACGCTCTCTGTTGGAGCAAGAAAAGCAGGAACAAGCAAAATCAGTTACAAATGTGAAACCAGTGGCTGCTTTGCCAATCAAATGGAAGCCAGGATCAGGTATGTGTTAAAGTGAGTTAATGTCAAAGGCTGTGTTATGGGAGGAATGATGTAACTCCGCCTGCTCTTCACTTAAACTTTCCTGTTGGATGCAGGAGGGATCACAGCTCTGTTGATATTTTATTTAAGCTGTCAGAGCTTCAGCAGTGCGTAGGATCCACACACAGTCAAGAAAGACTGCTTCACGTCCACGGGTTTTATGAGATCCATAAGGGATTTCACTGTTAGTTTGTTTGTTTTCACCGATTGTTTTGAACCTGCAAAATATTCTTAAGATGAGCAATTGGTTTTTTTTTTTTTTGTAAGCTGTGGAAGTAAAAAGAAATAGCACAAAAATAATATTGTTATTTCTCCTGCAGTAGATTTTTTTGTATTTTTCCAACCGCAGTCCGGATTGATGCGGCTTCTCTCTCTGTTTTCTTCCTAGAGCAGACATTATGTATCTCGCGTGCTGTTGAGCACGTCCTTTGCTCTTTCAGTGTACAACAAGGGTTTAGAAAGGAAGATAGCTAGCCAGTGGAGAGTCCTGAGTGCTGTACAGAGGGGGCACTTCACTCCTTGTGACCTCCTCAGATCTCCTCCTGCCAGTATGTACTGCCAATTAGATTAGGGGCTGGGCATTAGTAAGACAAAGGTAGTAAAACAAGATTGCCAAATAATAGCTGTGCTGTGGTTGTGTGGGCTGTGAGTTGATGCCATCAGTGCCCATGACACACACGCATGCACAAAAAGAGTCCTTCATAGATTTGTTTGGTTGTTTTCTTTTGCTCCCTTTTTAGTGCAGCTCTGGGATCTAGTTGAAACCTGTATATATAGGCCCCATTCTGTGGGTCTGGTAGGTGCACTGCATGGCTATCAACTGTTTCCATTATGATCAGATTTTGTAGAGATGTGACATCTTTCAGCATACAGCAGAGCTGTGCAGGCATAAATCCATCTTTGCTCCAATAGGGGTGACGTGAAACTTCAGATTCCTGGCAGAAATCCTGAGGGCTGTGTTCAGTTTGCAGCTACATTTTGGTTGTCACCGACTACAGCACTTGAAGGAGCTGACATATTGAGCTCCCCTGCCCTGTGTGTTCAGCTGTTTGTTTATTTGGGTTCTTCTTCCTTTTCTTCTTAAAGAAAAAAAACGGCGTAAAAGAGGCCCAACCACCCCTCCACCATTACTGCTTCAGGATCCGGAGAAGGTGCGCAAAAGGATAGAAGAGCGGGTAGCGATGCTGCTTGCAGAAGAGATGGAATTCCCTCCCACTCCTCAGCTTCCTGCCAGCAGGATTTTGGAGGCTGAATCTGGGAAAGCAGCCTGGCTCTTGCCATTGCCCAAAAACAAGGACTGCTTTTTGTGGAATTTCAGTGCTCTGACAGGACCCTGTGACCCTGAATCGTTCTATGCTGCTGGATTAACCCCTCCAATTCTCCCTTGGAAGCCTGTGCAGGTGGGACACTCTTTAGTCCTTACTCTGGTATGTATGTGTCCTAGGTCCCTTGCCCTGCAACTTTTTTCTGTTGCATCACTTGATATTTCAATGTGACCTTCTGCCTTTGCATACTCACTTCTCCTTTACTGTTGTCCCCTGGTCGTGCAGTTAGATTTTGTGATCTTGAACTTTCTTATTTTGGAGAGAAGACCAAAGCTCATATTACCCTGCTTTTTGACCCAAACTGCTGTAGCTCAAGGTGCATTTGGACACCTCTCCCAGACATAGGATTTGGATTTGGGTGGGCTTGTGTGAGTCAGGGAGTTGACTTGGTGATCCTTGTGGGTCCCCTCCAACTTGAGATATGATTCTGTGTTGTGCTCAGGCAGCAGAGAATTAGGTGAAAAGTTTAAACTGGAGACTGAAACTTCTGCCTTTCGCAGAAGAGAAAGTGAGAATGCCCAGAATTGTTAAGTGAAGCATTTGCACTTCAGGCTTTCCCTATGCATCCCACTGACTCTTGGCACGTGAGCTTTGATCCTGTTTTCAGTTCCACTGTTTCATTCTATTTTTCATCTCGATCTCCTGCCGCTTTCAGTGCTCTTTATTTTTATAAAAAGTGCCTACAGAAGGGACAGAAGTCTTTGAATCTCTCATCTTACTATACACTTGCTCACCGAGCAGAAATATTATTTCTCTTCCTTGCCTTTTGGCTTCCTTGAAGGATTGTTTGGTGCTTCTGTTCAAAAACTGCTGTGTATATATAGGTGCTTTGTTTAATAACTTTTTCTGTAGTCAGTGTCTTTCACTGGCTTATCCCTGCCTAGGGCTGTAATAGACAGACTCCATTCTGTGAGGATTTTTGACCTCTCACTCAAACAAAAACACTGGAGAAGTTGAAAAAGGAGGAAGACTTTTTAAACTCAGGGCCATGTTTGCCCATCTGGTTCCTTCCATTCTCAGAAATGGCCAAGCCCTTTCTGCTTAGAAATAAACAAAACTATTTTCAGTGGGAAACAGGAATCAAACCTGGAAAATATCAGCTCAGAGGTGAAAGTTTGGTTTGGTTACATGTGACTGCAAAAATGTTTTAGATCTCAGAACAGAAGCACCTGGGCAGCTTCAGCTACAGCTCTTGCCAAACACTTCAGCAATAATCAAATATTTAGATGTTGAATTGGGAATATTTCTACTGTCCTTTCTCCCTACTTGCTAGTTGCCTGCACAGACATGCACCTTGTGAAACCACTTTTTCTGTGTTTTCTGTTGTAGTTCTCTTTTTCCTTTTTCTCTTTGTAGCTATCTTTTCTCTAGAGTATCCTTTATAAAATTACAGAGCTTTTGCCTTGGGAGCCCAAGGTATGTTCTGTAATTCTTTACTAGGTGTTCTGAAAGAATGAACTAGAGCCTGCATTCTGAGCTCTGAACATACATACAACACCTAACTTATTGGTGTCTTTTTCCTCTCTTTTGATCAGAATCATAAACCAGAGGATGTTCTGCCATCAGCAGGATCTGATCAACCAAAAGGATCCCAGCAAATTCAGCCTGACCTTGGTTCTCATGAGTCCACTTGTAGAGAGGCTGGAGACCAAACTTGTGATGAATTCAAGTCAGGCCCTGAAGGAGATGGGCAGATTTTATCTCACAGCCAGAAGGATATTCAGAACCTGCAGGATCTGGTTGAACTGGCCAAGGAAGGACTTACCCTTACTCAGTGGAACCTTGATGTTGGCCATACTCATGCAGCAGAGCAGTCAGGTAAGTTCTGGCAGTTTTGTGAGCCCTGTCCCTAATCCCTTTAGCTACACACAGCCAGACTTTCATTGTACTATATCAGGAGAGCCATGACAGCACCCACAGACTGTTGTTGTTGCTGATCCAGGAGGTGATATTGTGGGTGGACGCTCTTCTGCAGTAAGCTTTAGTTACAATCAACAGACATTTCTAAAATGATTCATAAATCCCATCATTGAAGAGAACTCCCAGACAGCAAGTACTAAATTTTATTTTAAAATTCCTTTAAAGTTATCGAAGGCTTTTCTGCCAGGGCAGAACCCTGACATACCCAAAGGCAGGGCCAACATGCTCGCTCTGACTATCTGAACACTTTCTGTTATGCACCCTGTCTTTTTGATTCTTGAAATGAGATGCAAGAGCGATGATTGGTGTGTTGGTACACAAACCTGAATTTATCTGTGCCTATACAGAGGCGAAAAAACACAACTTCTACTCTAACCTCCCCAGTCCTAGTTCCTCACTTCTCCATCGAAGCTGCAGCAAATAATTGCTGGTCCTGTAAAGCTACTGCTGGGTTTTCAATGAAGATACGGGTTCCTGGGTGAGGGAAATCATTTCTGCACATAAATGGAAATTGTGTATAAGGGGACTGCAGACAGTAATGCAGCTGAACCCATTTCTGAAGACATTAATTCCTTCAGTTGCTCCTCATTCTGTTCTGTGCGCTGTACAGACTACTGCAGGATCAGGCTGTGCAAAACTCTGATTTCACTGGCTGCCTCTGAGCTCTGGGGCCACAAGCATTTTGTCTGGGTTGAAATGCAGATCCAAGATGCATTCTGCCTGCCTGCTGGGGTGTGTCCCATCCCACTCTGTGCCCTATATTTTTTTTTTCCCACTGGAGGGAAACTGAGATGTGAAGTGGAGAAGCATGCTGCACTCAGCAGTTCTTCCATCTGGGTGAAAACATGGCACACAGCTCGGAAGCAGATTGGTGCTGCTTGTGGCTGAATGGTGCTCACATACCCACAGCCTGTCACAGCCCGGAGCCATACCCCTCTGAAGAAGGCCTGAGGAACAAGCTGGGCTGCCAGCCCGGTCAGGCTCACTGTAGCAGTTGTCTTGGGGAGCTGTTGTGGCAAGGATTCTCTTAGGAGTTCCTACATCATTCTGTCTTATTAGGAAGTTGTACATGGTTTGTGATCCACTTTTTCTTCTTTGAGGAAAAGAATCGACTTCCAGTGATATTCCATGTACTGGTTTTGTCCCTTCACTCGAAGAGAAGAGATTCCTGATGCGCAGCTGTAAGAAAGTAAGGAAAAACCTTTTCCCCACCCTTATTTTGTTTGCTTACTACTGTAAAAACAAAGGTGTAGAATTTGTGCAACTCAGAAGTATGGAATATTTCCCATTCCTTCTGTAGAAACAGAGGTGCATAAGGTTCAGTCACTCAGGAATGATCACGGCACAGGTGAGGTCAACACATGGTATTTCTTTGATACCTACAGGGAAGGCCTGTGAATTTTTCTTGTCCCACCTAACAAGAAAGATGATTTAAAATGACAGGTAACATAAAGGCAATCTGTGCATCGTTTATATAAAGAGAATCAGGTTAAACCATTATGCTGTAGCATGAAAAGAATTTGGGCTAGGAACCAGGGCTATAGCTACACTGCTATAGGTGGTACTCTGCTTTAATTCCCAAGCTTTATCAGAGCACGTTAGGTGGAGCCAGGGAGAGAGAGGGTTGCCTGGTGCTTCATCCAGGCTCACGTACCCAGTGGCTTTGTGGGGTTCAGAATGGAGTGGTTCCTCTTCTGTCGCCCTCCTCTCCACATCACGCTTACCAGTGGAGGAGAGAATCATTGCAAGGGCTGCCTGACTTACACTGAATTTTGAGGCATAAAAGCCTGGTGGATGAGATACTCTGCAGTCCATGGACGGTGAGCACTTCTTAGATGCTCGCATTAGCAGCAAAAGAAAATCCTCAGTTGTGAGAACGTACAGCAAAGGAACTAGGTTAACACTGAGTGTGCTCTCTCTCGTGGTGCCTAGGTGAAGGCCACAGGTCTCAGTTTTGTATAAAGACAGTAGTGTTCTGTAGATGACATCTTACCCTGGATGTACCTCTCCTTTCTCCTGTAGATGTATAATCAGTTTTCTTCAATTAAAGTGCATACAGAAAAAATCCCTAACTCATCTCCAGGGTCATCTCATGAAACTTACCATGTTTGGTTTGGTAATAACTAACTGTGCCATGAACGGTAATAGAAAGTGGTGCCAGGTAAATTTTGGTGCCTTGAGAAGACAATTTTCTGTTGTGCATATAGAATTAAGAAATTTCTAAAAGAAGACAGATCTTTGAGGTGGGAATCAGTCCTAAATGTGAGCATCCCAGCTACCTGTTACAGAAAGTCTAGATGTTCTTTGAAGGTATTAAAAAATCCATAGCAAATAAAGCATGTTTTTTTCATAAGCTTCTGTGTGCATTAAAACAAATGCCTTTAGCAATACAAGGGCTGCTCTGATACTGTCATTGAAACTCAGTTACCAGCACTAATGCTATGATTGATTGTTCAGATTTAGCTTAAATCCACGATTCCTGAGCAAATGAAGAGTTCAACTGACAGTGGGAGAGATTTGTGCTTTATATGAACACAACAGTGGTAACAATGTGGAGCAAATAGATCCACTGCATTAGTGACACATCTCCCCGACCCATGCTTACAACCCTTGTTACATCTGTAGAGTCCAGTCTAGCTGGCCTCGGTAGGAGGGAGTGTTTTGGTGTGTTCTCTGACAGGAGCACATACCTGCTGGAGCTGTCTTTACACCAACCTGTTTACTTTGCACAAGGAATGGTGCAGCCCGGAAGTTTCTAGTGTTATTTAATTTCCCCATTCTTGGTTTTAATTTTAACACCAGCAGGGAGGCTGTCCTGGGCTGGCTGCCTGGAGCGCAGCGTCAGGATCTGTGTTTGCTGGCTTCTTCAGGGACTGTCTTGCAGGTACCTACCTGCCAAGAATAAGAAAGCAAGAAACATGAGATTTATTTCCAGTCTGACCTTCCTATCTTCCCCTTGGAGATGAGTCCACACCACTCGCACAGCACGCAGAGTCTTCTCTAGCCCACCTACGAAGGCCTGGAAGAAGTGTTCTGCTGTGTGCTGCTGTTTCGCTGCTAATTATTACTGGCTGCCTGCAAAACACATGCTGGAGCAAGTAGAAAGGTTGAATTTCCACAGTCCACTGAGATAATGTGGAAACCTGCTAATAAAATAAAGAGCTGTGTTGTTCCAGGTGGAACTGCATCTCATGCAGATGTTCTCTAGAATAAAACTTGCATTTCTTCGACTCTACAGTAGGCTCAAGAAGCACGAGGTCAATGACTAGTGTGTTATGTATGAATTGGTTTTCACTTGCTCATTCTCTTAACTCTTATGAGCTGGGAGTATTTCCCACTTCTCTGAAGCGCTGGCCACCTCCAGAGGCACAACGTTTGCCTGGAGGGATCTGAGTCTTTAGAGGATTGCCTGGGGCGAGCTTGTATTGGGAGCAGCTCCAGAGCAGACACCATGTATATCAACCACGTGCGTTGTTTCTGCCCTTGGCAGCGTGCCCCAGGCCTCACGTACCATGCCATCACTGTTGGCAATCATAGGTAGCTCAGGCAACGAGCCCTCCCCAAACTCCCTGGAAGGTGTTCTGGAACTGTAATAGAAATTGGTTGTTTTTGTTGTTGTTATCATTTGGGGGCTTTTTTGAGTGGAATTTTCAAGAGGAGTTTGCGTAACAAGCATGTAAATTCCTTTGAGCTAGATAACTAGGTTAGTTTTATTGTGTGTGGACCCTTTGCTGCAGAGCTGCTCTTCTTAGCTGTCACTGCCAGCCAGTGAATGGGAGGAGAAAGATTCATTACCCTGTTGCTGAGTCATCCTCTTTCTTCTTACTCTAATTACAATCAACTGAGCTCGAGTCCATCAAAGTGAAAGCTACAGTTTCCTAAAATGTGGTGGAAGGCAGCAGATCAAGAGGCCAACAGGAGGCAGTGGCTAGACCACATCAGGAAATGGTTTGGCAAAAATCTGATGGTGATAATGTGCTGTAATGCAAGGCAGAGCAAGCAGAATACAGCACAACTGCCATTTCTTCACAATTGCCAGACTGTGAAGAAGTAGAAAGGAGAAAAACAAATCCAAAAATGTCTTACAGACTTGTCTGCTTATTTTGCTTAAGTTGATAATGCTGCTGATTATCTGAAGAAGGCAATGACAGCGCGTCCAGAATGGGGCCCGCAATGCTGCAGTACTGGGTATTTCTCTCATTTGTCAGGGAGGTGTGTGACAGCTGTGATGTGACTTGTCTTTGTGTTCCTTCTGTGTTCTAGTCCTCCCTGAGGTCACTGGCTGAAGACTTCAGTGCAATGGTCAACAACCCCCACTTAAGTGATGTCCAGTTCCAGGTGGACTCTGGGGAAATCCTTTATGCCCACATGTTTGTGTTGTATGCCCGGTGTCCGCAGGCCATTCAGGCTGTAAGTACTGCTGATGCACTTTCCTATTCTGCTTCAATAAAGCCCAGACTGCCCACACCGACAACCGGTGCTGCAGGTCCTCATGGCAGGTGCCTGTGGACATCCAGGCAGATCCATTCATCTTAGGAAGGCAGAATCCTGACAAAGGGATGGAAAATGCAATACATTGTGTGGAGAAATTGTGGGGGGGCAAGGATCCTCCCTTATATTCTGCCCATGAGCAATGCAGAATACTTCCTAGGTGCTCTTTGCCCTTGGATGTTATATTAATATCAGTGCAGACTGTCTTCTCCATCTCGGTGTCTCCTGCCTTTCATCCAGGTTGGGAAGGTTGAGTATGGGTTGGAGAAATTCTGGGCAGTACTTGAAAATAACCTACACCGAGGTGCCATCGTTTTCACAGTTGCTTTGGAAGTAGCTGCACTGAACTGTGCTTTTTACAAGGGTAATGCATAGTTCCTGTGTTCTCAGAAACATTGTGGGTTGATTAGTTCCCTGCCCATTCCTATGCAGCCTCCTGTTGGGACGGTGAAGGACAGTGAACCTAAGATTTGAACTCTGCTCTTGCACAGAGCTGCCATCAGTCTGTGCAGTGGGCTCCCTGATAAAAGCTGCTCTTCTGGAAACGGTGGAATTAGTTTTATCCTCATGTGTGTCGGCAGTAGTTCCCACACAGGCTGCTTGAGGCAACATCTAAAGGATCCAGGAGAGCTAGGAAAAAAAAATGCAGGTTTAAGTATGCCGTACCTCAGTCTTAATGTGAGATTTATTAAGGGTTCTTCATAGTCACTATCAAATGTGCCTGTGCCCACAAATCAAAAGATTTAAAAAAAAAAAAAAAAAAAAGCGCATTAGCCAGACTTTCTTATTATTTCCCTGCAACTCTATTTGACTTCACCATTCCTATCAACTGTTTTCATGGGCAGGAATCATTTGTGTGAGTACAGTAGTGACACTGGCCCACGCTCTGTATATTTTACTCCTGCAGAGGGTTGTTTTCCAGCAGGTCCCCATCTGCAGAGCGGTGTTTCACATGTATTTTCTGTATAGATGCTCTTATTTGTTGAAGCTTTTGGGTAACAATGAGAAAGTAATTAATCAGAGTTGACTTCGGAGCTCATGTTTTCTGTTGAGTGATGCCCCCTGACTTTGAGGAGGGTTTCAGGTATCACATTACATGTTTTGACTACAAAGGAAGTGAAACCTTACTAAGCTGGAGAAACATACTCAGCAAAACCTGAAGTCAAGTTGGACCCACACAGATAGTGATCCAGTTCAGTGCCGCACTATTTATTTGGTGTCTCTTTTCCTGTGAGACACCAGGAGAACTAGAATTTTGGCAATGTATCAAGAGTAAGTAAATTCAAAACAGATCAGAGGAAGCTCTCCTGTAAGGGAGGTGTCGATAACTCTGGAAGTTGTGCTCTGGGCAGTATCTAGATTCTGAGGCAGACTGGAGAACTCAAGACCATGTTTTGCATGTGTGGCTAAAACAATGAGTCGTCAAACTTTATCCAATCTAACAGCTGTAGAGACAGGAAGGAAACGGCTTGTTCCATGTGAAGCTCTTCATAACTGGTCATTTCAGGATCAGGTCCCGGTCCTAGGCCAAGCCTTTGGTGAATGAAAGGAACAAGCTGATACAAAGATGAATATTCAGCACTGATATTCCTTTACCAGCAAATGGGCTTTTCCCGTTTTTCTCTTACCTCAGGTTCACAGTGAAGGGTTCTTAGTGGAGGAGGATGGGAACACGCAGGTGCACCGTGTGCTGCTGAGTGACGTGACAGGAGAGGCAGCCCGTGCATTCCTGCGGTACCTTTATGCTGCTGATGCTGACATCCCCGCTGCGGTGTTGCCCCAGGTGGGGGCTCTGGCTGCCAGGTTTGTATCCTGAGTTTGTTTTGGATCCCTTCTTGCTTTGAGCCCGCAGACAGACCCCACAACCTGGAGTCTTCTGTTGTAGATTTAGTGGCTTAAAATTCCGTAGCCCTCTACTTTTATAGCATCACTGCCCTCATATTTTCCATGAGTCTCTCTTCAGGTTGTATCTTTGTGAGATTTCCTTTATTCAGTATGCATCCAGCACACCTTTGCCAAGAGTTTATTCTCAGGATCTGTATTGACAACTGATGTTGTTGATGATAAGCGTGCCTAGCACGTGTGATTCTTAAAACACTACACTCTATACATGTGTAAACTGAACAGCACTTCAGAGTATTGGGTGTGCAGAATGCTAATGTGTTCTGTCAGCTATGCTCTCGGTTATGAACCTTGATGTGCACTAAGTAAAGAGCCTGAAGAAGGAACAGCTGAGTCACTGATGGCTGGGCCTTGCCAGTGTGTGTGCACAGGGGAGCCTTGTCACTCCAAAAAGCCATGGAGCTTGCACATGAGAGACATTTAAAAATTAAAAAAAAAATGTGAGAGCGAACCTGATGCTTTCATGTGAGTGACACCTGGAAAAAGGAATTCTGAATGTCAGGAGTACACTGGAGCTTATGTATGTTAGGAAACCAGCATCCTCATGGAGATCCCTCACAAGAGTGACCAGGTGGAGAAATACTGAAAGAAGAAGTATTAACATTACTATTATATCCTTGCAGGTTTGGTGTGAGGGAGCTGATGGCAAAGTGTGAAAGTAACACTGGAGAGAGTCAAGTGTCTTCTGGAGTGGATTCAGAATGCGATCTGATCTCTGTGACAGATGACAAAGATTGCAAGGACAGAGCAGAGAACTTCCAAGACCTCTTGAAGTCTATGTGGGTGGGTGAAGATGAGGAAGAAGTAGCTGTCCTCAACCAGGAATGCCAGAAGGAAGATGACAATGCAGTGGGTGAGCAGGAGCTGGAAGAAATCTATGAGTTTGCTGCAACTCAGAGAAGGATGGTTCAAGGTAAAACAACACTGAGTGAAGGAACTGACTGCAGCATGTGCAGTGATACTGAGACAGCCCAAGATATGAACCAGCAAACTGAGGAGGAAGAGGTAAAGAGATCTGTACCTTCTTCAATAAGCAGTAACTTCAAAGATTTGAGGGATAACGATGGAATATCTAAATGTGACTTATCCGGAGAAAAAGAGGGAATGCTGAATATAAATAGATGCGAAAGTGTGAATGCTACACAGGTCACTTTTGTGCCTCACCACACAGAACCTCAAAAGAGGGATGTAGCATCCCATGGTGCCACCACTGATGAAGGAGAGACTGTAAGGAGATGTGAAGGTGGAAAGGATTCCAGGTCATCTCAGGTCTCACATGATGTAAGAGGGGAAGATCACCGTGAAAAAGAGTTTCCTAGCTTCCCCAATGATACTAATACAAATGACAGTTATGAACACTTATTTTCTGCAACTCAGGGAGATTACTGTGAGCCTTCCCCAACAAAAGAAGTTAGTAACATATCAGAAAAGGCTCTTGGTGAAAAACATGTCGATGTTAATGATTTTTGTCTGTACAGCAAAACACAGAAAGACTTTTCTCCACGTAGAAATGGTTCTTATGGGAGTCCTCCTTCCAAAGCTTTTGTGCCTCTTTTTCCTGCTGTTGGATCTTCACCTATGTCTCCAAAATCAGACAGAAAGCTTGCGAGAGAACATGTGTCAACACCAAAACGAAAGAAAAAATCATTGCCACCTGGTGAAATTCTTTTTCAGAAGGCCAGTGACCTGGATACTGCATCTCCACCAGAGCTTCCCAATGCTGATTTAAACAAGCATGTCCCAGTGTTGTCATCACCAGTTATCAGGACTCAGGATCCTGCAGCTCAGGGGAACAAGAAGGGGGATGTTATTGTTTTATCTTCTGATGATGAAATGGAGTTAGAAGACAAGAAATCACCAGAGTCGGGCTCTGTTAAGAAGGAAATGGAAATCCCCGGCCAACTGAAATGTACAAATACAGAACATGGTCCTGAGACACCAAAACCTGAACATAACATATCAGTCACTAAAACAGAGCAGAGATCACTGCAGGTCTCATGTGTCGTTACAGATAAGGTGCGTGTAACTAATGATGTAGAGATGTCCACTGAATTGCCTCGCAGTAGCCAAGCAGATGCTTGTACAGAGGGTGAGCAGAGCCTAAACCTGAGCCCTGAAAAAATGCTCAGTCATGAAGTGTCTTCAGGTACAGACAGCTCCTGGCTAGTGCCAGACACACCAGTCCTGACCAAAAGCAGAAGTTCCTCAACACAGACACGTGTCACAAGTATTAACTCTTCCAAAAGTCCAGAATCTAAAGTCAGCACAAAAAGCCTAGCAGCTGGTAGTAGTAACCACGAAATGGATAGAAATGTCATAGAAGTTCATAAAGCGGCATTGTCAGACAGACACTTGCCTGTGGAGAACTCTGTCAGTGAAAGAAACCCGTCCAGGAGCCCAGAAGCAGAATCATTTTCTGAGAAATCCACACCGGTTTCTTCAGTGGATCCAGTTCTCTCCCTTGACCACACCAGCTTGAAAAGCAACTGTGCTAATACCTCATTTTTGTCCAAACCTGTGCCTCCTTGCCATGGGAAGTCATTGGCAGATAAATCAAACATCAGTGTGGTTGAGATACAGGACAGCGAGGGGGAGAAGGAAATAAGTATAGTTTCTTTGAGTAGTAGCGTTTTGCTTGCTGACGAGCCCGCAATTCCTGCTGATGACTGCTGGCATTCTAAGTATCTGTCACCAGTCAGAGGTAACAGCCAAGACTCCAGACAAGATGAGCATGCAAACCCCAGAGCTGCCAGCAGCCCCAAAAGTGACTTTCTGCATGACCAGTGGGAGAGCCCAGACCAAGCGTGGGAAATTAAGGGCAGTACTCCTCTTCAAGGAAATCCTGCTGGCAAAAGAACGACTTTGCTCTGCCTTGAGAAGAGTCCCATTGAGGCATGTACATCAGTGGGTCGCAGACCAAGTTACCTGAACTCCAAACTCTGGGAGGATTGGGATGGAGAAGAGGAGGAAGATGAATTTCCAGAGATGCTTCCTTTGTCACAGCGGGTATCAGCTGCAGCAGGTGCAGATCCTGTAAAGACTCCTGGTGAGAGCTTGCACTGATACTAGTTTCACTGCAGTAGGTTAAATTGTTTTCATTTATGTCATCCCACCCGTTGTTCGCTTGATATGCTGGAAGGGATTTTGGCTGCCTGATAGCAGTTGCCAGGGCCAGCCACAAAGAAGGTGCAGTCATCTTCTGATGTTGGGGAGAACATATCTAAATGTGAGGTTACTGGAGCACACCTGCTTGCGTTTCATTCTTGCTGGTTCTTCAATAATGTCAGTACTTGTTGCAGAAAGTACAGGTACCTGGAGGAAAAAAGAAAGGAAGAAAACCAACCAACTGTAACCAAACCAAAATGAACAAACAAACTGTCTTCAGCTTGCATGCTGATGGGTGTTTATTCGTTGTATTAGTAGGTGTTCTGTATGGTCTTTTGCTTTTCATGCATTCAAGAAGTGATGCATGTGCTTACGTGAGGGCATCTGGTAAGCAACAAGAGGCAACTCACTAGCGCAGGTGCAAAGGGTTTCCTTGTATTGAGGCTAGCTGGGGTGAGTGCTGATCCCTGCCCATGGATTTCCTTCATGCATGCTTTGCTGCAAAACTCTGCATGATTGTCTTGACTTCTGTTGCCTTCTGCTTGCTGTTTCTGGGGCCTTGTAATAGATCTCTGAGAGCTAGCAGATATCCTGAGCGCATGGCACAGCAAGAGGTCAATGTGGCACATGTAAGACTGAGAGCCACAGTACTCTTCCCATCTTTGCAACCACCTTGCCCTGGGATCCACAGGAGTTCAACCTTCTTGAGAGCCTGACAGTGCACAGAATGCTAATATAACCGTTCTGGTCTCAAGAACTTAAAAATATTAATATTTTACCCGTCTTGCACTTGCATAGTTCCTTCCATCTCAGACCAGTAAATGATCTCATAGTATCTAATTAAAATATTGCACTGTACTAAGTGAGTAGTTTAACCAGTGCTGAGAGCATGACCTGTGAAACTGACTGCTCTTCAAAACGTCACCAAATCTACTGATTCAGCAAATCAGTATCTAACTCAGGACCCCAGAAGCTTGGCTTGCTCGGTTTCTTCTTGATCAAGTCTCCCATGATGTTTCCTTCATGGGAAAAGAACCACTTCATGGAATTCAGTAAACGCATTTTTTCACTGCCTTGCAAGAGCTGCCCATTCTAACAAGGCCCTGAATGGCCTTTGTAGTCGGACCTGACTTACATCTTGATGTAAACTGTTTTCCATTTTAAATCCAACAAAAAGCAAGTGTCCTAGTCTAGAAAAAAAAAAAAAGAAGTGTCGGCTGTTCCATCCACTGTGAAGGTGAGTAGTAAGTAAAAGAGCTTGTGGAAAAGTAGTGCTGCTTAATTATTATATAATATTAGAATATCAGCCACGAAGAATGGAAGATATCAGCTATTGTAAGTGCCTTCTGTGCCAAGTCTGATCGTGGTGATGTCATTCTGCTGCAGAACCTGCCTGTCAAGAGAACAACAACTCTCCCAGGACTCCAGTGACACCAATGCCAGCTTACTCCATGATGGAGACACCACAGCTGAAGGAGGAGTTGAGAAGGTTAGCATTACCCCCACGAGCACATCTCTCTGAGCATAAACTTGTGAGCAAGTAGTGTGAAAGAAAGCACCTGGGATGAAAGGGAACCTTAGTGAAGCTTTTCTAGCTCACCACTGGAGTTCCTGGCTTGAGCACCTTCCTGAGCTATGACAGTGGAAGGTACAGCATTATCTTATCCTAACCTCTCACCTTTTTCTTTCAGATTTGGAGTTCGTGCTCTCCCAAAACGCCAGATGGTGTTGAAACTGAAAGAGATATTCCAGTATACTCACCGGGACGTGGACTCTGACTTTGAGGATGAAGTCCCATCCTCCCAGCCTCCCCAGAAGAAGTCCCCTGCCAAACGCTGTAGGCAGTCGAAGGCAGCCCAGACTACAGGTGGAAAGCGTCCCAAAGCTTCGAAGGCTGTGAGCAAAAGGAAGCAAGTTGTGACAGGTTCTTCATTGCTCCCTGTGGAGAGGAGTGAGGATGACCTTGTCAGACCCTCAAAAAAGGGCTGTGCAGCACCCAAGCAGAGAAATGAAATGACACATCATCCAGAAGGAGATAAAGAGCAGAAAAGGTCAGCTGTATCTCCAGAGGGATGGTCTCTGGCAGCTGATGGTGAGGAACCAATGCTCTCCGCATCTCAGGAGTCTACAGCTACTTCAGGGGATGGAAGTGACATCTCTTTCGGTTCACAGAGGTAAGGGAACAAAATACTGAACAAAATAGTCAAAGGTGCAAGACAGAGATGAACTAGGAACGTGGCTATGAGGTAGCTGTGAGTGTCTGTGTGGCCTACAGGAGCCCTGCTGCCTCCTTGGGTTTGTTATCTGAAGGTCAGCACTGTCCTATAAAAGAAACAAACTTTGGGCTGTTTGATCTAAATCCCAGTGAGCTATTCTCAGAGCACAAAAGCTTGTGGCTGAGGCTGCATGTAGGCAAGGCCCACATCTGGCATGCCCAGTCTCTGCATGTCAGAGCAGCAAGGAGCACTCACAGCATTGAGTGAGAGCTGCATCTGGTGTAGGGAAAGGAGAGCACAGCAGTACTGGGCAGAGAAGGCTGCGGTATAGCAGCAGTAGGTGCTGTGGGTCAGGAGCAAGGGATGCCAGCCAGTTCCAGGCCTTAGTGAGCAGGACTGGAGCTGTCATGGCTGGAATGGGAAAGTTTGTAGAACACATGCCTTGCTCTTCTTCACTCAGTGTGTGCGCTGGCATCAATCTGTGATCCTACAGAAGGTAGTCACAAGGGCTGGCCACCACATACTTAGAGAGCTCTGGTTCTGTCCCCGATGGCTTGTTCTTTCTTTGATTTTGGGTCTACTTGGCCTTGCTTTTAGTTCTTTGGTGAAGGAATTGGAGGCCTGTGCGTTTGTATCTGAAGAGGAGGAAGAAGAACTTCCAGCATCTCAGGCAGCAGCTCGGGAAGAAGAAAAACTGGAGGCAGTGAGGTGCTACATCCGCTCAAACCCAGCCCTGTACAACAGGGTTCTCTTCTATGAGCCTATTGAGCTGGCCGACCTGCACGCAGAATTGAAACTGAATGGCATTAAGATTTCCAAGGCAAAGCTGCTGGACTTCTTAGATGCTCAGTGCATCACCTTTACAACAGCTGGAGCCCGGAAAGAGAAGGAACAGAAGAGAAAGGGGAGCAAAAAAAAGAGGAAACGATACTGAATGGATCCCACTCCTCTATCCTGAAAATTTCCTACATGGAGGCCTTCCTCCTAAGGTGGAAACTGTACTCCAGGCTGGTGCTGGCGGAGGTGGTGTGGTCGGTGGGTGCATTGCTCCTCCTTGTGGCCTGCTGTCCAGATAACATGCTGGAGAATGGATCTGAACTGAGCTCGTGTTCTCAGCCCTCCTCTGAGTTGCACAAACACCTCTTTCAGGAACCTTTTTATGTTCCCCAATTTTCCTCCTGTGTATTCTCTTGTCTTTCTATTTTCCTAGTGGGTTTTTGATTCCCAGCTTCTCTTCTTGTCGGTGCTTCTGAGATGGGTGCTTCCTCCAGTGGCCTTGGGCTGTGAGTTACTTCACCCTTCGTGTTTCAATACTGAGAGGAATAACCCCTGTGTGTTTCATAAGGGGCTGCAGAACAGTGCAGGTGTTTTCCTGGTCTATTTGTGGTGGCTCCCCAAAGTGCTCTGTGGCACCAGATGTCATGTAGAAGCCATTAAGATTTGAACGTTCAGTCGTGTATGTTCTCTTGCATGCTGAGATTGGTGCTAAAGATATTACCAGCTCCATTTTCTGAGCGCTGTTTTACCTTATCATTGTAGCTTGACTTATGTCCTGACAGTGACATTTTTAAAAGACAGTGTTATAGTGACCAATGGATCTCTCAAGCAATTCTCCTAGCCTGATCTACACCCACTTTGTGGATCTGTCTCGTTTTCGAACTAGACCAATCTTTGGTTGGAAACTGTCTGGGACTCTCGGGGAAGTCTTGGACACTAAATTGTCATCTTATTTATTAATTTTATAACACCTATGGATTTTTCTCTGTTCTGGCAATTCTAAGTCTGCAGAATATCACTCAGCAAAATAGATGCAATAATTAAAAAAAGAAAAACCTTGATTTCTGAATGTATTTATGTATTTGGAACATACTTTTTTATTTTATTATTTGATACAGCACTGCTTTGGTTTTATTTGATTTACATACAATAAACAATTTGGAAGGAAATAATACTGAGCTATAAGTAATGTCTCCTGAGAGACTTTTAGGGATGGTTCTAAGCAGAAACGTTGGGTCTGGTTGAGAGCAGGAGGAGTTTCTGCAGTCTGTGCCTGTACTGATCAAAACCTGAGCAAAAAACTGGAGGAGGAGCAGTTGTGACAGGTGCCCTGCAGCACGGAGAGGTGAACTGGGAGAGAACACCCTGCACTGGCTGATGAATGGTGACTGGCGACGTGGAGAGAGATGGGCTGCACAGTACGTCAGGATTGTGCGGCCCAAAGGTAAGGGAGACTGCAGGGAGGGCAGGGAAAGTGGGGGGGTCTTTCAGGAGGGGCTGCGGGGAGGGGTCTGGCCTTGGAGGGAGGGCTGCAGGGGAAGGGGAAATGGGTAACCACTGAGGCCTGGGACCTTCCTTCTCTGTCAGGTGTTGCTGTGACATGTGTAAAGGCATGGGGACTTTCAAGTAACACTTTCTGCCCTGTCTTGAGAATTTTCAGGACTTTGGGGTAGTTTTCATCCCTGGCAGTCACATCACTTTTCCTCCCCCATCTTCTTGTGCAAGAGCTGCTATGAGATGACGTTATTAGATGAAAAGACCAAGGCTTGCCTTGAAGAGGCAATCTAGGAGATGTTTCCCTCAATGTACCACGTGTTTCTCCCAGGCGGACACTTCATACTCAGAAAAGGCTTCAATACTTGGTAGTCTTAATACAGGAAAATAAATATGATTCCTTCCTGGCTTTTTTTTGGCTCTAAGTAGGACTTACATTTATGATAAACAATTTTGCAGTCCATTTTTAGTTACATCTTGACCTTCAGTGAATGCAACGTCGCATTTCAGTACACATAAATTACAGCTGTTCAAATATAAGAAAGAGCACCATGTCATAATTTCTGAGCATGCTATGGAAAAGAAATCTGAATTTTGGTCACTCAAGTGTCTCCAGCCCTCCTGGCTTTGGCATCTGTAAACTTTGCAACTGGACAGTTTTGTCTGATGTAAAAAGACAATTTTAAATAGCGCATCAGTGCTGTCAGGGTTTGGAGATAACCATTTTGCAGAAGCCTGCCACGATGCTTTCTTGTTTCTGAAGCTGATGAAATGTCTCTTGTAGTTCTAGAATTTTTCTCAGATGACAGATAAAGGATTTAAAGTCTTTTGCAGCCTTCAAGATTACGAGGACATATCTGACATGCACTGCAAAATTTCTGAAAGCCATTATTCATTTGCCTGCTCTGTTAATCTGTAAGCAAAGTGTCCCTCCCCAAGCTAACATTGGTGTTGCCATCTGCCAGTGATAATGCGTTGCCAGTTTGATTTGCATTTATTTCTGTCTCTCTTACCTTCCCAATGCAGTCTTGGAAATAAAAAATGATGACAGCGGATTTTCCAACTCTATTAGCAGCTATGAAAAATATTGTGACCCTTCTGTTTGTGTCAACGCTTCCAAGGTCACAGACAAAAAATACCCTTTCAACTTCGGTTTTAATTTCTTTTATTTATGTTAAAAGACAAGCAGATATCACTGGCATTGCTCAAACCCTCTGTCTTACCAAGATGTAGTGTGTGAGCTCTGAATGAGCTTTGGGAAACACTGCTTCTAAATTCCCCGTGCCATCCAAATGATTGATTCCAGATATTCTTTTGCAGCTACCACGTTGTTTTATGTATTGTCACATTTCCTGCCTGGAAAAAAAAAGAAAAGTCTGAAAAGGTTTTCTTCTGAAAAGCTGTGCTGCAGATGTTTATGTAATAATCTTGTATATGACAAGAGCACCATTCCCTTGTAGAGACACAGTTCTGTCCACTTACTCCTAAGTCACCTTGTCTCTTAATGGCATTTCTTCTGCTGCTATAATCCATCACCATGGCCAAGAGGCTAGCTTAAAAAACATGAAAATAATATAAAGCAGAGAGTGGGGACTGTCATGCTTTCCCTTTGCGCTGGGCCAACAGACTTCAAATATTATGTTTACAGTGCTAATGTTTAGATTTCACAGGGGTAATTATGAGAGCAATCCTTTCTGCTGTTCTTTAAAGGGGATTAGAGCTGTTCTGGAAATACATTTCAAATGCACTTGTTTGCATTTTGATGATAGTTTAAATTATTCCTGCACAACATCTCGTTCAGCAACATTGCTGTTTAATGAAACAGCAGTGTCTGGGAGAGATGATGCAGCCTTCAGCAAAGCTGTCTCTGTGATTCAGCCGCTCTCCCTCTAGAACAGGGTTTCAGAGGTGCCTGCAGTATTCCTTTCCCCAGGTGCCTTGTGTCTTGCTGCCAAGCTGCTCTAGTGCCCAAGCATTCATCTTGTAAAGCTTAAACACGTTCATCTCAGAACGGGACATTCACACAGTCCTTGCCTGAGCTCAGTACAAGCCCACCTCTCCCTTTCTTATTGTACTACGCAGCGCTGAAGGCCACATCTCTGCTCTGGGGTCCTAGGGCTCCCCAGCAGCCTGATGCAGTGCACCCAGTAGGTCCTCATCTGTCAGCAGGACACTGAGCCCAGGTACAGATTTCCCAAGCTCTGGTTTGGTCCCCTTTGGGTACTTTCTTCTTGGGAGGAGTTGGCTGTTAGCATGCCTTGGCGTTTGTCTTGTTCATTGAACTTCTGCAGTGAAGTGTCTGTTGTGCCACCCAGGGTGGGTATTTGCTGTTCACCTAACAGAAACCTTCCTAGAAATGCCTTCCTTTGTGCTATTTCACCTTTCATTTTGGAAGATCTTCATTAATTTGCACAGTTATTAGCATGAGTTTCTGTGTTAAAAGATTTCTTAACCACAGTGCACTTTAGAGGTGTCATTCAGATTTGGGCAGATGAAAAATAACCCTAACCCCCTTCGCTACAATTATTTTGTAATGCAGCCAGCACTGTTTGCCAAGATTTTTCTCCCTGTGTTCACACAAGCACCCAGATCCCTTCATTTTTTTCTTCTTACTAGATCTCTGAGAAGTTGATCTGCCTTTTATTTCAGGCAAGAAGTGCCCTAAGCATTAAATGGCAGTATGAAATGCAACAGACATGACAGAAACCTCTGTTCCTGCTGCACTAGCACGGGTGATGCATCTGTATTTTCCTCCTAGTAGCTGACAGAGCAAAGGGCATCCCTGTGTCACATCCGGGACCTCCAAAGCCAGCTGCCTGCTGGGCCCAGAGTGAGGCATTAACAGAATCTGGGTACTTTATATGTTCCCAAGTGCAGTATTCATGAGTCTTGCACCTTCTTAGACTTGCACTCTTCTCACCCTGTGTGGCCCCTAAGACCAGTAAGCACAAACTCCAGAGAGGAGGCAGAGGCATATGAACAACATACCTCAAGCAGCTTTTGCTGCGGCTAACACCTCCTGCTGGGAGTGATTTTTCCCTGCGTGCACACCACTGTGGTGATGCTGGAGCCAGGAGGAGGTGAAATACAAATCCAAAGGGACTGACTGAGCACTGGGGGGAGCTTTGAAACAGAGGCCATCTGTGAGACTGGGGATACTGTGCCGGCAGCTTGACTTACACACCTTCTTCCATTGAAAGAGGTCATCCTTGGCTGGAGAAAAACAGAACAGCTTTGTTC
This sequence comes from Numida meleagris, assembly GCF_002078875.1. Lineage (NCBI taxonomy): Eukaryota > Metazoa > Chordata > Aves > Galliformes > Numididae > Numida > Numida meleagris. The sequence goes on along the minus strand of NC_034421.1, from coordinate 12,896,026 downwards.
TGGGGAGACGTGTGGGCTGGCTGTCCTGGGAGAGCCTCACTGGGCTCTGGCACTCTTCATGCTGGTAGGTGAGGAAAGCTGGAAACCAGATGCGTCTCGGCTGTGCCAAAGTGATCGCTATCGGATGTGTGAAGTATTGCCTTCGCATACAGCAAGTGTTTTGGCAGAAGAGTGTTAGCTACCTGCGTGTGGGTAAGCTCCTTGATCCCCAGAGCCCAGCCCAAGTGCTGTGTTGTAATGCCTGCTTCCATTTTCTAGCGAACACTCAGCTATACCAGTCTGGGGGTTGATGGTGACTAAAGCCAAGCCACTGCCACATGCCTCCTCCCACCCCCATGGCACGTGATTTCTGATTTCCTACTGTGGGTAAGGACAGTTCCCAACAAACGTGACTTCCCAGCAGGTATTCCCTTGCAAACACATGGCTGTGCTTAGTCTTGTGGAAATAACATTCAAGCAAAGAGCTGCTAACTCACTTTTTCTCTCCTATGCAGGATGCCTGTTACCAAGTGAGGTATCATCTCCCGCTTGGAACAAGAGGAGGAGCAGCTGGTTGCCAGTCTCAAAGGCTTTAAAAAAGAGGAAGAGTTGCCAGTTGGTCCCCGTGCAGGTAGAATACATTAGGCTTTTGGGCAAACGCTGGTCAGGGAGGAAGAAATCCGACTTGCTGATGTTTTACCCCCAGCTGGAGATGAGCAGGGAGGAAGATGGAGCTTGCTTGTCTGTTAACAGCCAGCCAGAGCCTCCCAGAAATCGCAGGACTGACCCAGAGTGCGTCTTCCTGATTCCTGTGCAGTACACAGCAGGGGCTGCACGTTTGTTGCTGGCAAAAGTTGTGCCAGACACACAATTTCTCATGCACATAACGCTTCATAGCACTGAACTCGGCCAGGCTGTGAGGAACAGAGCTCTCCTGTTTGTGGCAAGAGCGTTCCTGCCTGCAGAGCCCTGGGTGGCTGCGGGCTGCTTGGGTTCCTGGGGGTGTGGGGAGCGTCTGCCCAGGGACTGTGGGTGCTGGGGTGTGTGGGCAGCGAGAAACGCCGTGCCTTCAGATGGCAGTTCTCTCATGTGAGCTTCACGGGCAGCCGTGTGTAACTGCAGTGCTTCTGGCTGAGGTGGGCGTCCGTGTTATGTGGGTGATGAAGTGGGGCCCTTACTGGGCGATGCTTGAGGCTCTTGTAAACGCCATCGAAAAAGCTACAAGCCAGGGAATGGCACTGCTGCCGGAGCTGTGGGGACGTGCTGGGACAGCACTGGGCCTCGGGTGTTCCCCACAGGCCCCCTCTGGGAATGGTCGTTGCAAAAGGGCCGCGGGGCGGGAGGAGCAGTCCGGTGCACCGCGCGGCGGACAGCACCCGCCGCCATTTCCCGCCGCCCTCAGAGGCGAAGGCTCCGCCCGCCATTGGCCGCTGCCGTCACGTGACGGCCGCCCGCCGGCTCGGCCGGGCCGGGTGGCGCCGCTCGCGGTGCGGGTCCGTGGGCTTGGGCCGGGCCGCGTCCCTCAGTGCCGCGGGCCTTGAGCTGCCCCGTGCGGCTGATGATGCCGTGGCGGAGGCGGCCGCGTCGGTAGGACCCGCTGTCGTAGCTCCCCGTTACCGGGCGGAGCTGGGCCGGTCTCCCCGCCCGCCTGCGGGACCTCGGGAGCGGCTCCGGACATGATCTCCCACGCGGAGCCGAAGGCGGAGCTGTGGTTCTCCCAGCGGCGTGCCTGCAAGGGCCAGGCCGGTCTGCGTGGGCCCTGTCCAGGTAAGGGTTTGGTGCAGCCCCACGAGGCCCACGGCTGTGCTGGGCCGCATCGCGCTCACCCGGCCCTGCCTGCACCGGCCGGCGCTGTCAGCGGTACGGGAGCAGGCCGCGGCACATCTCCACGCGCTTTCTCCGGTATGGATCTCCTTGCTTTGCTGTTCCAGAATGGTACTGAGAACACCCCAGGCTCGTCCTTGTGAAAGCGCAAGGTGTAGAGGCTTCCCCCCCACCCCGCAGTTGTCTATGTTTACCTGCAGTGACTGTCCCCTGTCGTTCTCCTGTCACCTGGTTGGTCAGTATCATAAGGCTCTGCCACAGTTGATCCTCACCGTCAGCGTTTTAACCCTGAATAACATGGAATCATCAGCAGGTGTTTCCACTTCCCCTTCCCTTCCATTACCGCCTTATTTTGGGTCACTCATTCCGTAGCAGCTTAGTTTTGTCTTCAGTTTTGGTGAAGGGCAAGTGTTCAGGAATGCTTTTGGACACCAGATCTCCCTTCTGCTAAAATGGATGACACCTGTGAAGAGCTCTGAATAGAATGAAAAGAAATGATTCTGAAAATAATCTCATAAGGTGAGATTTCTCTTCCCAAAGGCCATACCAGCTATTCCCCAGTGTCCCTTCTTTGGTCATCTGCCACTAATTCCCTTATTCCAGTTTTTGTTCATTTCCTCCATTTCCTTGGAATGTCTTTTGGGCTTCCTGCTCCCTGGATCTTGCCTCAAGCCCTTTTTCTGGCATCACGTCCAGTTGCCTGACACTGAGGTACAACAGTCAAGAGTCTGGCTGTGTTGTGAAGTTGTATGAGCAGCCCTGCTGGGTTAGACCTAAGTCTAAGCCATATCTTAAGGATTACAGGAATGGCAGGCATTGCAGAATGGGTGATGCCAGAGAAGGGAATACAGTGACGCCTCCTCAGCGTGCTCTACCATTCTTCCACATCAAATCCTTTCAGTGAGTTCCAGTCATGGTGATGTTGATTAAACCCTTTATGGACAACTCGTCCTGGGTGCCAGTGAAGATGCCGGATAGGTCAGGCATCAAACAAAAATGGTTGTAGAAGTTTCATAGTGGAGAGCTGAAGCCATACCAGTAGCCGCAGTGATAGGAAGCTTAAAACTTCTGACCTTCCCCCAAAAGTACAGAACACCATAAAAGATTTGATTCATGTGTGTTTTGAAGGCCTTCAACTCTACATAGAGTGAAAATTGTTTACCATAAGTACCAGAGTTAAGGTGTGTGAAGGATAACTGCTGCCACAACAGCAGCTCGACTTCACAGGCTCCATCATTTACTCAGTAAGTCTGATGTAGAGGTCAAGAGCTTCATGCTGGCCCGCCAAAAAATGTCATCCTTTTAACCTGTCTGTGATGTCATCGTTGACTTTTCTTCCAGGCCTGGATGGATGTAACTGCAGTCAAATGGAAATGCCTTCATGGTGAATAGCAATGTTCCCGTTTCTGTTTCTTTCAGGGAATAACATTAATGAGAACTGTGAGGGAACCGCACCAAATTGCTGTGAAAAGCCTCGTAGGAGTTCTCTGTGAAATCGTACTGCGATGTTTTCTTACACTGACTAAAAAGAGGAAGATTAAATATGTTCATGTATTGGTCTGGTTCAAAATTCTAGCCTCTCCTTCCTTTATTGCCTGCTTACAACTCAGTCCTGACTCTCCTCTTCCAAGGCATGCAGTTCCTTATCACAACTCTGCCAGACCACAGGAAGCATCTGTGGTTTGTGCATCAATCCCACAGGACCAATACGTTACCGGTTTATTTCACAAGAGTTTTCAGAGCATCAGGAAATAGCAGTCAAATCTATCCCACTTTAGAAAAAAAAAATCTGGAGGTCTCTGTTTCTGTGGCTTTAGTTCTCAGCCCGTTCCGTGTTTTGAGTTTACATATAGTCAACAGCAAGTCATCCCTGGAAGTCCGTGTAAAGAGGTCACGTGGAAATCTATTGGCCTGATTGACCTATGTGACGAGACATCCATCCCTGGAGGCATTCAAGGCCAGGATGGTGGGATCCTGGGCAGGCTGATCTAGTGGTTGGCCCCCAGCCCATGGCAGCGGGGTGGAACTGGATGATCTTTAAGGTCCCCTCCAAGCTAAGCCATTCTATGATTCTGTGAGAATCCACATTGCCATTTCTACCTAAGGGTTCGCACCTCCTGCCTTGCCAATTTAACATAAGCCTGCAAAGAGCTACGTTTCCCTCCTGCCAGCAAAGCCCACAGCATTGTTGGGGCTGCAGGCTTTTGAACCTTTTAGGATGCTCATCTTCAGCAATGGGCTGGGAAGAGTCACTGCTCTGCATAAATGCCCTAGAAATCCATGCAAGCGCCTTGCCCTGGAAAGGCTTTCAGGTGCCCTTGAGTCTGCATGGCATAGATTTCTATCAGCGGTGCTTCTCCAAGACTTTGTGAGTAAGAGGGCAGATATTTGCCTGTGCCCGCTGCACGAGATAGTTCTTTATGGCCTTTTCTCTGAGTGTTCAATTTCTAATATTTTTAGATATAACATCACTGAATAGCAGCTATCTTTTCCATGGGAGCACTAAACTTTTACCTGTAATGTGCCAGCGAGCTCTGGATAATTTCCAGAGTTTGTTCCTGATGCTGCGAACACTGCAGAGTCCTCCCAGTAGGCAAGGGGGAGTTATCAGAACGTTTTAACCTTAAGCTGCTGAATTTTTAGAATTTGGCCCCTTTTGATTTCCCTTGTCCAACGCTTCCCTTCTTGCATGTGACATCTCTCTGGATTCTCATTTTATCACAGCTGAGGATGGGATTGAGAGCAAGAAAGAGGAGAATCTCCGCTGGGGCGTTCCTGGGCCAGCAAAGCCCGAGGGTTTACAGTCAGCACCATCCAAGAAGAGCTCCCAGAGTCCTGAACGGGACCAGCTTCACCTGCGCAGGTCAGAAGGGGTTCAGAGAGCTCCCCTGGGGAAGAGGCAAAGCCGAGTGATGTTACGTGGAAAGAGCTTCAGGAGACTGCCAGATATCATGCAGCAGAGAAATCCTGCTGCGGGGAGACTGACGATATGTGGGGACTGTGGGAAGAGCTTCCGAGTGAGCTCCAACCTCATCCAGCATCGGAGAATCCACACCGGAGAGAAACCCTTCACCTGCACCGACTGCGGGGAGAGCTTCCGGCAGCGGTCGCACCTCATCCAGCACCAGAGAATCCACACCGGGGAGCGGCCCTACGCGTGTGCCGAGTGTGGGAAGAGCTTCAGCATGAGCTCCAAGCTGATCCGCCACCAGATAACCCACACCGGGGAGAAGCCCTACAAGTGCGCAGAGTGCGGGAAGAGCTTCTCCGGGAACTCCCAGCTCGTCCAGCACCGGCGAGTGCACACCGGGGAGAAACCCTACGAGTGCGGCGACTGCGGGAAGAGCTTCAGCGTGAGCTCAGCCCTCACGCGGCACCAGCGGGTCCACACCGGGGAGAAACCCTACGAGTGCGTGGAGTGCGGGAAGAGCTTCAGCCAGAGCTCCGAGCTCATGAAGCACCAGCGGGTCCACACCGGGGAGAAGCCGTACGAGTGCTCCGAGTGCGGGAAGAGCTTCACGGTGAGTTCTGCCCTTATCCAGCACCGGCGGTTCCACCTGGGCGAGCGCCCTTACAGCTGCACCGAGTGCGGGAAGAGCTTCACGGTGAGCTCTCACCTCATCCAGCACCGCCGCTTCCACACCGGGGAGCGGCCCTTCGAGTGCGCCGAGTGCGGGAAGAGCTTCCTGTGGAGGTCGGCCCTGCTCCGTCACCACAGGGTCCACACTGGGGAGAGGCCCTACGCCTGCGCCGACTGCGGGGACAGCTTTCGGCAGAGCGCCCACCTCATCCAGCACCGCCGCATCCACACCGGGGAGCGGCCCTACGCCTGTGCTGACTGCGGGAAGGGCTTCACCGTGAGCTCCGCGCTCCTCCGGCACCGGCAGATCCACCGAGGAGGGGAGCCCTAGGGGACGGCCCAGGGCGTGGAGCGGTTCGGTCTGATGCTCGGTGACACCCCCGGGAGCAAAGCCCGGTGTCTCTGTCCCTTCACTACCGAGTGCCCTGTTTGTGGGGGGTGAAGGCAATTTCTTTTTAGGAGAACGAGTCCTGAAAGGTGGAGATGGAGGGAGGTGGCGAAGAGCTGAACTGGAGGTTTGGGGAGGAGGGTGCGATGCAGCGTGGGAAGGAGGCAGGATAGCTCTTAGAGAGAAGCAAGTCGTTGGAGAAGGGGCAGAATATCCTCAGTGGTGTATTTTAGAGGAAGGGAAATACCTCTGTGCAGAGGGCTTGGAGAATTATCGGAGGGAGGAGTCCCAGAGCCTGCAAAGCTCCGACCTGGGTAAACAAAAGCTTCTTCAGCGGCTCTGATTTACCTGCTCCAGTCTGAGGGCCGTGCCCATAGCACCGAGAAGCCCAAAGCCCCGTGCTGCTGCCGCCCACGGCTGTGTCTGACCGTGTGTCCGGTCGCAGTGCGGTGGCAGGCCGCCGGTCTGAGGCCTCTGTCCGTCTGTCCGTCCCTAGCCAGCGGGCTGCGTGGGTGCGTGGGGCTGCCCCCCTCCCTGGGCTCCGGCCGGAGCAGCCTCACGGTGCTCCCTGAGGGTGTCCTGGACTCACAGCTTTGAAGATGTGGGAATTGAGCGCTCTTTCTGAATGTGAATAAGCATTAAATTGTACGCTAATGAGGTTTAATTATTTCTAAACCTTGCAAATAAACCACTGCATTGCAAAGCATTTCCACCGTGCGTCTTTTGCCCCCACCGCGTAGCCTCCGTTTTGCTCGTGCCATCCTCGCTTATGTTTCATCTCGGAGCGGGGCAGCCGGATCCCGCTGCGGCGTGACGGGCGCTCACGTTCTCAGCCCCTGGGAACACTTCTTGCCGTATCCCCGCGTGGCTGCCAGGGCCGTCGGTGCTGAGAACGCGGCGCGCCGGTGTCTGCGCCTGCGCGCTGTCAGGCCGGGGGCGGGGCTCGCCGTGATTTCCGAGACCGCCATTGGCTGACGGCGAGGTTGGGCGGAGCGGAGGCAGGAGGCCCCGCTGTGACGTACAGCCGCCTCCTCCAATCACAGCTCTCTCCCGCCGGGTAAATGCGGGCCCGTCGGACCGGGCTTTTGTCTCGCGCCCCGGGGCAGAGCGCGAGCGATCGGCGGCGGGTGAGTGCGCGGCGCGTCTCCATGGCAACGCGGCCGGGCCGGGGCCGCGCTGAGGTAGAGGTGCACCGGGGCTAGCGGGACCCGGCCGGGCTGCGGCCTTGGGGCTTGTCCCGGCGCCCGCCGGTGTTAATGCCGCCCCGGGGCGGCCGCCGTGCCCGCCTGCCCCTTCCTAGTGCTGTCTAGGTGGGTACCGGGCCTGCAGGCCGGGCTGGCTGCGGCCTAGTAGCCGCTGCGCGCCCCTGAGCGCGCTCCAGTCCCGCTCGGCGCGGCGGCGGGGGGTGCCAGGAGCCGCCTCAAGGGAGCGGTCCCTGTGGTGCTGCTGGGGCTGCCCCGTGCCGCCTTCACCGAGGGTCGCTGCTGGGAACCCCCGGGTGTTCTGGGCCCGGCCGAGCTCCGTGCGGAGCCGGGAGGGTGGCGGCCTCGGAGGCCTCCTGCTGTTCTGCTGTTAGGCTGCTGGGTGAGACAGACGCCTTGTTCGGGCCTCACCGTGTTTGTACATAGTTGTGTTTTGTACACCAGCCGTAAGTGCCCGCTGCTGGTCCCGTGGCGGGGTGTTCCGGGCACCTCCGAGGGCGCTGGGAGCTGCGGGGTGAGCGGTGGCCGTCCCGGAGGGAAGGCTCTTCTGTCCGGGTCACACTGCGCTGTCCCTGCCCCCAGGAGAACGTAACCCCTGCCGTGCCGCCTGGGCTGAGGGCTGATTCCTGAAGGGCAGGGCTGGGCAAGTGACCCGTGATCTCAATAGGTGATTCCTTCCTCAATCAATGCGCTGATGTGCCGGACTGTGGCTCTGGGAGACAGAAGTGGTGTTTGCTTGGGCCCTGCTAGAAGTGCCTGAGGCTCGGAGTATGAGCCAGCTCCGGGTGGAGCCTTAAACTCAGGTGGGATCTGGTAATGCAGCCTTTTGTTCCGTGGGTCTCTGTTTCCAGCAGCTGAGTACCTCCCCAGCGGGAGGAGGAGATGTGAAGCTGCCCCAGGTTCCTTGGTGATGACCTCAAGCCTGGAGTTCTGGGGTCTGCCCCCCATTCAGAGATGCTTGGGTAGGTGCAGCCATGCTCTGCTGTTTTAAAGCAAGGATCTCAGCTGTGTGCGTTTGGGGAAGTGCCTTGAAGTCGTGTGCTGGTTGGATAGCAGAGGTGAGCTCTGTATTGAATGGCTGTTCTGTCAGTTACTGAATTTCTGAGAGTGCCCAAGCAAAGCCAGAACTTCCAGTCTTGCTTCCTTACTGCAGCGGTGTCTCCTGGCTTCCTTCAGGAGGCATGGAATTATCCATGTTGAGTATCTGCCTGCCCTGAGAACAACAGCCATGCATGCTGAGTGTGAAGCTTGCTGTGCAACTGTGTGTAGGGGAAAACAAACTGCTGGCTAGATGAGATAGGGATATTTTATAGGAGGGATCGAATGCTGTTATTGGAAAAGAACTTTTTGGAGTGCTGAGCTGTTCTGTACAAAATCTTCTCCAGCCTTGCTGTCCTGACTCCTGTGGCTTCTGGATCTCTCCCAGGCAGGCTGCTGGGGACTGTGTTTACTCTGAATGTCAGCCAGGGCCTCATAGCAAACGAAGCAGCACTCCAGCCCCTGAAGTGCAGGCAGACAGCTGCTGGGAGCTCTGCCTGCATGTGTAGGACACTGCCTCTTTCAGAGGAGTGGAGTGCTCCAAGGGACCGCTGCTCTGACGGGTGACTACGCTGTGGGATTTCAGTTGCTGATGGTTTGTGGCGATAGGAGAGTTAAAATGTTTTTATTTTCCACTCCTCTGAGTTCTCTTACAGTGTCCTAATACGGCAAAGGATGTGGATTTGATTGGTGCTGACTTGTCTCAAATTCATGGCTCATCGGGGAGGTGTCCGTTACTAGAGACTGTATCAGGAAAAATTAAACATCCTTCTTTTCCTGTACATGTATTGTCTTCAATGCATACTAAGGGTACTGGCTTCATTGCTGCTCTGTGTTTTGTTATGGAGAGGAGTGTGTCAAGCTGAGCTTTCCCAAAAAACACATGGGAGATGCAAGTCTGAGAGCACTTGGTCCTTAAATCAATTTTTGCCTTCTAACTCCTTCTGAGGGTAGTAGGGCTGTAGGGCTCTCACCTCACACGACTTGTCCTGCTGCACAGGGGGTAGCTCGTGTCACAGAGCAGTGCACTTTGGAGCTGTAAGGTCCTGATCTGTGCTGCCATCTGAGCCAGGGTGAGCAAGAGCTGAGCGCGGGTGGAGATTTCACCCTGGTAATGTGGCCCAGCAGGGTGCTGTGCTGTACCACGCCTGGGGATGTATCATCAGCCCTAGCTGCTCTGTGGGACTGAGCTCTGCAGGGTGTCCAGGGCACCTGAGGGGTTTAGAAACCTGTGAGGAACTGGAGGGCAGTTAATTTATAACTAGCATGCTTTGTGTTTGCATCTTGTGAGCGTGGAGCCACCGATTGATCTGCCAGCTCTGTGCGAGCTTGCTTGGCGTGCTCTCAGCTGCTTGCCCAGTCTGCTCTCCTCCTGTCCCCCACCCGTGGGCCTGTGGATGCAGCCCACCAGCAAGGCCTGAACCCAGGTGTGTTGGGAGGAGAGCTGACTCCCTTACAGCCACTTGGCTGAAGAGCCAGCAGGAGGCTTAGCTCCTTTGCTCATCTGGCAAGGCTGCCTGTAATTTGGGGGAGTAATCGGCACAAAGCTGATTACAGCTCCATTTTATAAATGGGATGCCTGGATTTATGGCCAAGCCGGAGTGTTCAGCTGGTATAAGCCAGGTGTCTTGCTCCTGGCTCTGGGTACTTCTTGTGCATGGTGCTGCATCTGAGGAGGCTTCTTATGCGAAAGAAAATCTACCTCTGCTTTGGAACTTAATCTGCTCTGTTACAGGGAAGGCTCTTGTGAAAATATCTGGGGGCTGCCCCTCACCACCCTGCATGGTGGTGCAGCTGCAAGGCTCCCTGCTGCACTGCTCAATGTTTCTTCCCCATCGCTTTTGTTAAGGCAGCTTCCCTCTGAAATGCCTCTCTAATTTTGCCTTTCAGTGTCTCTGATCTCCACAACAGACCAGTGATGCCATCAGTTATGGAGAACTCAGAAGGAGGAGATGAAGGGGAAAGCTTACACTATGAGGAGACGGAAGATGACAATGTCAGGTGAGTGCTGCTGGCATTGCCTGGTAACATGGCACAGACATGGGTTTGAGCAGGGCAGGACACATCAAACTCAAGTTCAGTGATCTCCTTGCTCATTTGTGGTCTTCTCCAGCTGAAAACCAGTCCAGCCAGGACTGAGGCTGCCCTGCAGTTGGGCGTATACGTAGTTGCATTTGTTCCTATAAAGGCTGCAAAGGAACAAAGGCTGCTCCTGTAAGGTGATGTTCTGCAGAACTTGCTCTGTGTACTTCTTCAGAGGTGCACGGAACTGTTTGGTTATCCCTCCAAACAACCAATAGCTGCATGCTAGTATGCATGGTGCAGCTGCTCTCAATGCACTTGATGAAGATTTTCCTTTTAAAGCACAATTCAGATATGAACATGAGAAGGGTGAATAGGGTGGTTCCAGAATGCCAAAGTGAGCTGATTGATTGCTCTTTGACTTGATAGGCTCAGCTTCATGAGAAGTTCATGCTCCCTGGCTCTCCTGTTGTGTTCAGGCCTTGTCCAGCCTGTTAGATGCTTGAGTATGGAGTGTCCAAAATATCTCTTTTACAGCTGAAGTAAATGTGCTGTCTGTAGCAAACCAGCCATAAAAACAGGGTAAGGTGCACTCACTGTGGCATCATTCTGTGGGTGTAGGTGTTGATAACCGTACCGAATTCCAGGTACGTGCAGTGGCTGTGATCCAAGATCTTAAGTTGTTAGAAGGAGAGCTTGTGGAAACATGCAAAAACATAATTCAGGATGAATACACTTTTTTTTTTTTGAGTGTTCCTGCCCTGTTTTGTCACTGGGCTCTCATCTCTTCTCCAGTGATTAATGCAATGCCCTTGGTGCCCCAGTCAGAAAAGCTAAAGTTCTGCCTGTGTGTGTCCATCCAATCCTAGCCACGGCTTTCTCTTTCTGCACAGAGACCAAGGAGGATACTAGAAAGGCTCTGGCACTCTTTATCCTGTCCTGGTAGTTGCTCTTGATACACTCGGGGTCTCCTTTAGTGTTGTTGGGGCTCACGGGGTGAGAAGGATCTGAGGATCCTTCTCAATTGCTCCAGTGTCCTGAGTCTGAGCCGCTGCTAAGCACCAGGGCTCCTGGGTGAAGTCTGGCACAGGTGGGAGCCCTCTGCTGCCACCCTGTCACTTCCTGGGGTCGTGCCAGTTCCAGCCAGCGGGGCTGGACCAAGGGATCCCTGGGACCGCTGCCCTGAACCTGCTCCAGACTGGGCTGGGATGGCAGGGCTGGAGGGTCCCTCCGAATGCAGCAGGAACAAACTCACGACTGTATGTGCAAGCGGTGTGAAAGGAGCTCTCCCTGCTTGCCTGCAGCCCCACAGACCTTTCAGAGCTGCTGAAGGAGGGGACGAAGGAATCCCATGACCGTGCAGAGAATACTCAGTTTGTCAAAGACTTCCTGAAAGGACGGATCAAGAAGGAGCTCTTCAAGGTAAGCGTGGCTCTGCTGCCTTGGCAGAGGAGCTCTTTGTTATACCTGATGTTTGCAGCTGGAGACTTGCTGAGGCAGAACACCACACGCCTGTGTGTAGGGGGTAGATTGCAGGGTGAGGAGTGGGGGGGAACTGGTTTCTAGATGGCATGGGTGAATAGTCACAACTACTGGAGGGCCCTGTTCTGCTCAGTGTGTCTTACAGCTGGAACTCGGGATGGTGAGGAGCATACTGGCCCAGAACAACTTCACTTAGGTGGAAGTGCTGGGCTTCTGGGTTCTCAGGGCAGCTGCAGCACATGTACTGGTGGCATAAGCTGTGTGCTTATGGAGTAAAATCCGTGTGGGCTTACAGCACTCATTCCAGCCTCTGGTGGTTGTTCTCTGTAGACTTCAGGTCTGAGTGTTTTCTCTTCTGAGCGGAAGAGATGAGATGTGGGGTACTGTCTTGGCATAGACAGTAGTCTTTGGCTGTTGCCTTTAGGATGAAGCTAGTCCCTGTGCCTTGCAATCAAGGCAGCAGGAGGCCCAGAGCATGCAGCTGGTGACATTATATGAGTTCTTAGCTCATGCTCTGTGGGCAATGCTATTAGGCACACAGGTAGCACTTGGAGGATCAGACTCTTCTGGAGAGCCTGGACCAGGCACTTAGAGGCTGGTTTTGTGTCAAGCCTGGGGTTTCCTTGCATAGCCCAGTTCCCCGAAGGGGTGGAGTAGCCACAAGGTGCCATCTTCAGTAAGGCAAACAACTTATGTTCACTGTGCTTTATCCATAGCTGGCCACCGCAGCGCTTTACTTCACGTACTCTGCTCTGGAAGAGGAAATGGATCGCAATAAGGACAACCCAGTGTTTGCTCCTCTGTATTTCCCTCTAGAGCTTCACCGCAAAGAAGCACTGATCAGAGACATGAAATATTTCTATGGAGAAGACTGGAAAGAGAAGATACAGTGTTCAGAGGCAACTCAGCAATATGTGGACAGAATCCATCATGTGGGACAGCATGAGCCTGAGTTGCTAGTGGCTCATGCTTACACACGCTACATGGGGGACCTCTCAGGTGGCCAAGTGCTGAAGAAGGTAGCCCAGAGGGCCCTCAAGTTGCCCAGTACTGAGGAAGGGACCCAATTCTACACGTTTGAAAACATTTCCAATGCACAGAAGTTCAAGCAGCTGTACAGAGCAAGGCTGAATGCCCTAGACTTGGACAAGAACTGCAAGGAACGGATCGTGGAAGAGGCCAACAGAGCTTTCAGATTTAACATGGAGGTACTAAAACCTTTGAGCCCCTTATACCTTATATAGTGGTTTGGATGAGAGAGCAGATGGAGGGATTCTGGTGGAAGTGGGATTCTGCCTTTGCTGTTGGGGATCCTAGTTTAAATAGCTCTCTTGCTAGTTTCTGGAGATAAGGTTGGTATTGGGCAGGAATTTGTGCCATACACCACAACCGAACCTTTGAGTATGAGCTGAGCTGACTTCACTGTTAGATTCCCATGAGCTGTCTGGCTTTGAAGTACTTTGTGGGAGTGGAGCTGTCTGAGATGGCCTTGCTCAGTTTGAGTGCAGTGCATCCCTTCTCACCTGTGGAGTGGTCAGAAATGTTTGTAAGCCTGTGGCCCCTCGTTACTGCCCACAGTGTTTGCCAGTCATAAAACATGACTGAGCTGTACAGGGGCATGGAACATAGATTTAGTTACTAAATGTGGGCTTTAATCTCTGCCTGGAGTATGTCACTGGGATCTCAGCTGGTCAGAAGCGTGCTGGGATGTGGTAAGCTCCTTCATCAGGATCCTTATGGAAGCCCTCCAGCAGCACTAGAGGGGGCTGCACAAACAGGAGCAGCATTCCCAGAGAGGGTCTGGCAGCAGGGAGGGGAGGGCTCTTTGCCCCATACTCCCATCTGCAGCAGGCAATCTGATGCTTTTGGTATTGGCTGTGCCTTCTCAGAGCTGTGGTGTGTGCCAGATGAGACGTAACCACGCATCTGCCTGCAAGGCGCTCTGAAATGAGTATCATCAAACGCTGTGTTTGGGGTCTAGGTGGAGGCAGGCAGAAGCAGCTCTTGCCAGTTCTCTGCACATCTCTGTGGGTCAGTGTGGCAGCTGGCTGGCTTTGCTCACTGCATGCACTCGCTGTGCCCGCTTGCAGGTATTTGATGAACTGGACAAGATTGGCAGGTCGCTGGTGGAAGAAGCCCAGGACGGAGGTGTTCCAGTCCACGATGGGAAAGGAGACATACGCAAATGCCCTTACTATGCAGACAAGCTCGGTAGGCTTGGGGTGATGCGAGGGCTGCCGTGTGAATATGGCAGAAGACACGCACCCCTAACAATGCTTTCTTTGTTCCAGCAGGCAATGCAGCAGCTGGCTGTCCCTATCACACTGCCGTGGCCTTGGCAAAGCAGCCCATAGTGCAGCTGATCCTGGCGGCTTGTGTTGCTGTGGCAGCAGGAGCTGCAGCATGGTACGTGATGTGATGCCAAGCCTGGCGCCTGGCCCTGAGTGGTGGCGAGGGGAGAGGCGCACCCTGTCCTTGTTCCAGCTACTCCCTTGCCATTGGTGGAGTTGACTGCAGGGAAATAAAGGGGGGAGAGGTAAAAATCCAGGGGGACTATCTTAAGACTTCTTGCACACCAATAATGCAAGCACTGTAATGCAGTGTCATTAGCTAACTAGTGTACAGAACCGGTCCGGTGAGAGGATGTGAGGATTCCACTTCAACACTGCTCTACTCTGCCTGGAGCAGCTTTTAAAGCTAGAGATGTCTTGTCCTGTAGTGGCAAAAGTCTTCACACGCTTGGCTTTTCATCTCTTTGGCTGGAGCAGTCTCTGGAGGGAATTTCCTGCCCTGGGCTGCAACCCAAGAATGTGTCGTTGGTCTTTTCAGAGAAGAGTACTCAAGTTTCCTACCCTGAGAAACAAGCATTTGTCATGCTCTGGTGGCTATGCCGTGGGTCCGTTAGCTCAAAGGAGTGGCCCAGGGACCAAGCATAACTCATGTTGGATGGAGTTCCCTGGGTGAGGGGACAGGACCAAATATGTGGGTTGCTGATACGAAGGTGTCAAATGTGTATTGTGCAACATTGATTTATCTTTGCTGAAGCCTTGATTGGAATAAAAAAGCTGCTGTGCTATAGCTGGGGAAAGCCAGAGGCCCCTCTGTGGGAGAGTGTAGATCCATATGGGGGATGTGGAAAGCTGGAGAGGAGGTTCATGGGGAGAAGCAGGGTGGGTAAAGGCTCACCCACTTAGTTTTCTGACTCATGTGCATCCAGAGGTCCTCCTCTCCTTATAGTCCACCAGGAACCCTTCAGCCTTCCTCTGGCGCTGTCTTTGGTGAGGGGTTGGACAGGAGAAGGGATACCTGAGTGGTGGAGCTGAGGAAACCTGGAGTGCAGCCCAGGGCTGCGCAGGGGGAAGGTCCCCTACCTATGCCAGGCCCAGCACTGACCCTATCACCTGGGGCTGGGGTAGGAAACTGTTGCTCTTCCTCCAGTGGTTGATGTTGCCAAGATTCCCCCACTCATACAATCCCCCACTCATACAAGCCGCCCCCCCCCCTTCATCTAACTTGGGGTGGATCTGTATGTTTGTTTTCAGGGGGTAAGAAAAGATGTACACCGAGCTCAGGGTCTTATGTTTATTTACATACAAACACTGGGACTAGTGTCACAGTTCCACCTCTGAGCAAACAGCAGCTGCCTGTGCAGGCCAGGCTGTTTGCAGACATGCTCCCTGAGAAGCCCCTCTGCTCAGCTCTGGGGGCTGCACACCTCAGCTGCCCCAACTGTAGGAGGTGAGAGCAGGGGAAGCAGCGTGAGGCACGGCCACAGAGACTGAGAATGGCTCTCAGGTCCTCCTGCCCTCATCTGTCACAGTGCTGCTGGCAGCTCGTGTCACTACTTGCCCCCATCCTTCTGCCCCACTTGCAGTGAGCTAAAAATAAACCCTCACACCCACATGCAACAAGGAACCACACAGGGCACACCTGCCGTGACAGGGTGGGTGCTGCTGCGGTGTCCACAGACCCTGCTGGGCTTGGGGTGGGGTGCAGCTCTGCAGCAGGTGGGTAGGGATCTGCTCCAGAGCTGGGAGCCAGCTGCAGTCAGGTAACAAAGTCCCCTATTCTACAGTGCCAGGGGCAGGTAGCAACATGCTGGATGCATTTTTGCTAATAGCTTACCAGGTGGGTGAGGAACAGCCAGGGGCTTTCCTTCCCTGAAATGTCTGCAGCAGGGCTGGGAGGAGATGCATGCAGCTGGAGCAGCTGTGGCCACCAGGCACTGGGGCTTCCCTAGCGGGATGGATGGGCTGGTTAAGGGTGCTGTGCTGCAGCCCCTTCCCCAGCCGTGCCTTGAAGGCAGCTCCGTGTGCCTCCACTTGGGACATGTTGCCTATAGGCTCCATGCTGACCTGGCTGGAGAGGGCCTTGAGCCAGGTGGAACCTGGCACTGACTGCTCTGTCTCCTCAAGGCCAAGCCTCCACCAGGCCCCTTCCTAAAAGGACTGCAGCTGACTGCAGCGGCCGTGCTGCCTCTGCAGTGTGCTCTGCCAGCTGCTCAGGCTTCCCCCATCCCCTCAGAACAGCAAGTGGGGCAGCGTATCCACACTCCCCATGTCCAGTGGGCTGCAGTGAGGGGTGGGCACCTCCAGCAGCTGCTGCTCGTCCCCAGTTTGCTCCAGGTGAGAGGAGCTGCGCTGATGCCCTGGAGCGATGGGGTGCAGAACGACAGCCCTGCTCCTATGTGCTGCAGGGCAGCTGCCAGAGGGAGCCCTGCACGCAGCATCTGGGGCTCAGCCCCTCATCCCCTATGCACCCGCACCAGCGTCCCCAATCTGACCGTACACAGCGAGGAGCGGAGCTCGGGGAAGGCGGTCACAGCCCGGAGCAGGAGGGAGGTCGGGGACAGGCACATACACACCACCAAGGGTAAGCGAAGGAGTGCTGCACACGCATAGATTAGGACGGCAGTGGGAGAGGGGCCGGTGTCATTCCAGTGGCTCAGGCTCCCGGGGTGCTGTTAGCACATGCGCTTGTACGTGTAGATATAGGCCTTGCAGTTGGGACACGTGTGTGTCACATCCTTGAAGTCATCGAACAGGCAGGGGATGAGGCAGCAGCAGAGATCGCACCTGGAGCACAGGAAGATGCAGAGTGCTGTGAGCTCAGGCTCCCAGCTGTGGGGGTGGGAGGGAAAGCAGGCAAGGGGCTGCACCTGGGGTTCGCTCTGGAGTCTGGAGAAGGGGTGAGAACTCGCTGCTGTTAGCCAGCCGTGGCAGACCCCTCCCCCCCACCCATCCAACCCCTGCTGCTGCCAACCTGCAGCGCTACAAGGTCTGGGCACGCAGCCTCTTTGATGCTGGTGGCTCTACAAAAAGTCTTTGGGGAAGGCACCTTCCCCGCAGCTGGCAGGAGCCCAGGGCCCCAGAAACTGCCACCCCACAAACCTGTGTGCTGCCCCGGTAACACCTCTGTGCTGAGGCCCCAGAGCGTCCAACAGCTCGGCCACAGCCGCTGGCACTAGGGCCACCAGGAGCAGTGCAGAGTAAGCACCACCGTGATGGGGCTCCCAGCGGCACCTACCCCACGAAGCAGCAGAAGAAGCCCAGCAGGAAGCTCATGAGCCCAATCTCGTAGGTGATCTTGGTGGTGATGGCTTGCTGGCAGTGGGGACACACGGTCTGCACCGGAGCGCCCTGGAAGATCTCGCCCTGCAGCACGGTCACTGTGGTGGCGGTCCCTGAAGGGACGAGCACCGTTGCCGTGTGGCCGCCAGGCGGTGGGTAGTGGCCCGGGGCAGGGTAGTAGCCCATGGGAGGGTGGGGACCTGGGGGTGGGTAATAACCTGCTGGGAAACAGAAACAGGCAGAGATGTGTTTTTGCAGGAGGCAGGAGAGGCCGTGTCTCTGAGGACAGTGCCCTGCTGCCGTATCACAACCATGGTTATGTGGGCAGCCCTGCTGCAGGCACCGTGCCCCCCTCCTCCCCAGCCCCCGTTCATCACCTTCCCTCGCCCAGCACCACCCGCTGCCCGCAGCTCCTCTCCGCACTCACCAGGTGGCACGTAGGGCCCGGAGCTGTCTGTGGGCATGTGTGGGGGCATGAACCCCGGCTGTGGAGGCTCATATGGGGGGGGCCCAAATTCAGGAGGAGGGATGGGAGCCCCCTGAGGCTGCACCATGACCGGGGAGACGCCATCTGAAAGGAAACACAGAGTGAGCAGCCAGGGCAGGAGGCAGCAGACGGTGGTGAGTGATCCGGAGCCCCTACAGGGAAAGGGGACACAGCATGGGAAGCGGGGACTGCGGGGAAGGGGAATAAAGCACACGGGGAGGGCCTGTGACAACTGCGGGGACAGGACAAAGGGCACGGGCAAGTGCCCATCAGGCACTGCCCCAGGGCAGCATGCCCAGAGCTTCATCCTCTGGGCCAGGAGAAGCCCAAATTCACGCACAGCAGCAGGCAGAGCTCCTCCTGCTCCTGCCCCTTCAGCAGAGCCACCCCGCCTGCATCTGGGACCCGCAGTACCTGTTGCAGGGGGCGGGCCGTGCTTCTCCTCTATCGGCGGTGCTGAGGGGCCTCCCGGGTACGGTGGCGGTGGGTCGTTGGACATGGCTCAGGGCTGCCCTGCAAGGAAGCGCTGTTAGCGGACTGCCCGCCTCGGAGCTGCGCGGTGCTGGCTGGGAATGGGTGGCAGCTGACCGAGGGGCCTGGCAGCACTGCGGCGTTGGCCTCAGCCCCATCAAGGGCAAATACAAAGCCTACAAAGCCTTGGCCATAAAGCCGGGCAGGCCCTGAGCTGGGCAACAAACCCAGGGCGGAACGCTGCCTGGCAGCTCTAAATCGCATCGTGAGCTGGGACGGGCTTGATGGCTGAGAACTTACCTGGCCTCCTCCCTGCCACGAGGAGCTCAGAGGTTTTGCCAGAGGTAGGAACGCAAGTTCTCAGCGGCGTGCCCTGCGAACTGTCCTACCCCACCAAACCTGTGCAAAAGGAGAAAGCAAGCAGGTTACAGCACTGCTGAGCTGCCTTGGCTGCACGGCCCCACCTCCCCTCCCCAGTGCAGGTGTGGGAGAGTGGCTCTGGGCACCCATCGGTGTCGGGCACGGCCGCGCTGCCCTTGGCCCATTGCAGAGCCCCACCTGCACGCCCAGGGGCTGGGGTACAGCCCAGGGTAGTTCTCATCCCATGGGCTGGGGAGGCCCCACAGACCCTGCAGCACCTGGCGTGCATGGCGTGTGCCTCAGCCCGTGCTGGTGCTGCCATCACGTTCCTGCTGTGCCGGGGGACCCAGCAGGGATGGGAGCCAGAGGCGGGCCTGGCACTCCGAGGAAGTGCAATGACATCAAGCAACTCGATTTTCCTGTTTACTCTGGCTCAGTTACAGCTGATAGGACGTGACTAAATTGGGAAACATACCAAGAGGCTGTTCACTCTGCTTGGGAAGGCTGCCATCCAGCACGGGGCAGGGGACACGGTGACATTGCTGTCAATGCCCCAGAGGCAGCGCTTGGAGCTCCTCTCAGGGCTGAGCACAGCATCCAAATCCCCCAGGCCTGGTCCCTGGCAGGCTGGGGCACACGGGACCATGCTGCTGCAGTGCTCCTGGGGCTGCTGCTGCCCTGGGGACCAGCTCAGTGTGCTGAGGAGCTGAGCAGAACCCAAACAGCCACTGCCTCTCTCCAGGATGTCGGTATTTACTGAGTAATATCTCTACCAGCATTATTAACTATTATGATGCAGACACGCAGCTTCAAAGCACAACAGTGGGGCAGCTGGGGGGACAGATTCCTCTCCATTTTCTTCCTCAGAAGCAGACACACAGCCCATGTGAGGCTCACGCAGCGCTCCCAAGCAGAGCAAAGCAGCCATCCCCAGCGTGCTGAGCGCTGCAGAGCTCTCCTTCTCCTTCCGTGACCTACAAAGCCACAAACTGGGCCGTGCTCCTTTTAGCTCTGCCAGGGATGTAGAGAAAAAGGTTTGTTCTTCCAAAGGCAGCCAGCCTACCCGCCCTGCACGGGGCTCCTGCAGGAGCACAGCCCTCTGGGGCAGCCCCTCTGTCCCACACGGAAAGATCCCATCACCGCCCTCCCAGAACGTGACATCTTGCAGCACGCCCTGGCTGCCATCCCGAGCCAGTACCAAAGCGCAGGAGCTGAGCCCCAGGGGCAGTGCCAGCCCTGTGCTGCAGCAGTCCTTCTGACCCAGCACCAGGAGCTGCCACCTCCTGCTCAGAGCACGGACACTCGTGTTTGGTACCGGTTGTTGCCATCCCGCACCGTGGAGCCAGCAGCTGCCCCGCAGGGACAGCAGTGAGAGGAAGGGAGGATGTTTATGGGCCGCAGAGCTGCCCTGCTCGCGCTCAGCTACTCCTAGTGCAATATCCTGCTTATTAAAAGAGATCCATAAAGCGTGAGATGTTGCGTGCGTGCCCTTCCCCGGAGGAAAGGAAAGCCTGCTGCTGCTTCTAAGCCTCTCAGAAGCCGTCCCTCCCATGTTTTCTTTTATCTCGGGGCGAGAAGCACAAAGCCCGCTGCTGCCCATTTCCGCTCACGAGCTCCATGAGGAGCACGGGGCTGACAGCAGCCGGAGCTCACCCCGCACGTCGCTCCCAGCGCTGCCTCCCAGCACGGCTGCAGGTGAGCGCCCAGAGGGAGGAAAGTCGTACAGACAACGTGGGCTAAGCTCGTTGGGACCTAAGCTGAAGGTCTGATGGAATCACACAATTGCGCAGTTCACGCCCTTTGGAAGTGAGACCTGGCTCAAGATCGTGAGACCCAGCGGGAGCTGGCAACCAGTAAAAGGCTGGGGATGGACAGAGGAGATGGCATTCCCAGCAAAAATTCCCATTCCTCTAAACTGAAGGAACAGAGCACGGCTCTAACTGGATGGAAAACCTTGCAGTTTTCAGCCTAGGTTTATGTGTACCCGGATTACCTCCACCCGCTCCTCATCCTGAACAGCGCTCTGCGCTCCCGCTGCCTGCCAGCAGCCAGCATCACCCGGCTCAGGTGGTGTTTGGCACACAGAGCTCCTGCAGGCATTTCTGAACCGTGCTCCTGCTGCCATCCCCCTGTCCCCTCAGGTCCGGAACAGCCGCAGTGACCCAGGCCATGCTCAGCAGTGAGCATCTCCCATGCTCCTCAGAGCTGGCAGTCCTTACGGGTGGCCCAAGCACAGCTCGCTGGATACAGCTCGCCCCGGGGACATGGCAGTGTCAGATGCTGCTGTGCCCCAATCAAAACAGCCTGTTTGTTCATTACTCCCTCATTCTATAGAATTTTTTGAGAGAAAGTCAAAGAATACAGTGACAGCACTGCTGAATGGAGCTGATTAATGCGGGACTCCCATTAAATAACACACTGAGCTCCGAGGGAGGAAGACATGAGAGCCGTACAGGATCAGCTCTCCTGTGGAGTCAGAGCCACATTTCAGCATCAGAACCAATCGGCGCCCAGAGCCCGTGCAGAGCTCCCCTGCAGATTGTGCAACACAAGATGACTCTGAATGCACGGGTGGTGACTCCAGGCCCACTTTGCTTCCGAAACATACATCCAAGTACCAAAGCCTGCTGTAGGACCAGCCGCAGCCTCCAGAACACCAGCATTTCTGTCCCCCCCGCCAGCGCTGCCTGGCACCAGCAGAGCTGCTGACACTCTGATTTAGCAGCACAGTGTCACCTTGTGTTTTTCCAGAGGACTCATGAGAAATGCTCAGTGTCATTCACCCTTTTGTAAGGCCACAGCAAAGCAGCGTGGTTTGGGGTTGAGCAGCAGCGTGTGTAGGATGCGAGTTCTTGCCAACTCCTTCGTAACCCCTCGCCCCAAACCTGCTGCTCAGCAGCGGCATGCAGAGAACTGCCATGCACCCGTCACTCTGGTCATGCCAGAGCTGCTCCCCACCATCCTCTTTTGCTGCTGTTGATTGCTGGGAGGCACAGCAATCCTACAGGACACGCAGACAGCCACAGCACCAGCCCTGCTCAGACATAAGCAGATCCGACATAACTCAGCTACCCTGCTCAGCGAGGTCTGCAGGTGAGCACACAGCACCACGTTCCCTTAAAAAACAAGGGAGAAAGAAGAGATGATGCCCTCGTACCTCCCCAGGACAGCTCCGGGCACCATCCCCACTGTGGCACATGCAGGATGTGAGCCACACCAACCCCACAACAGCAGGCACAGAAAGCAGAAGGCCTCTTTGTTAAAACCCAGGCACTTCCCCTGATTTCAAAGCATCATCAATGCACAGCAACACCACCAACCCACCTCCCTGAGCTCTACCAAAGCCTTTCTCTGTCAGCACCTCACTGCCTTACTGCCAGACACAGAGGGTTTCCAGCAGCCCCAGGACTGAAGCTGGGTTTTCCAGCTGCAGTGTGCGGGGCTGTCCTCATCACAGCAGCTGGCGTGCCCTCAGGAAGGCTGCTTTAACCTGGCAGCGCCTGTTCCCAGAGCCTCCTCACACAGAAATGCTTTTATCTTGGTCAGCATAACAACAAAACAGTGTACCCAAAAATGGGGGTGCTAAAGAAGACCACCACCCCTGCGTGATACAAGTTCCAGCAATATAGTTAAGCTTGATAGTGTTCATCAGTGGATACCCCTGCCCTGCAATTTTTATCTAGATAACAGAAGGAGCTGTGTCTGAACCAAGGGGATAAGGAAGTTCTGCTGAGCCTCTGCACCAAGCAAATAGGAGGTCCTGCTTGGAATCGGTCACTGAATACGTAACACGCTTCTGGGAAACTTCTGCATATGTAACACAAGTAATGCACACACACTGACAATCTTTCGTGTAAGCTATGCATGGTAGGAGGATTACCCCCGTGCACCCAGCACTGACACTGAAGAATGTCTGCTTTCTAACACTCCAGCTTGGGTCTTGGAGATCTGTTTCCTGATCAACCGTCTCATGGTATCACGTGCTTTGAGTTCTCTCGTGCTTTTGTCTGAGACATTGTAGTGGAAATGCTAAGCCAGGGCTTGAAGCAGTGATGGAGCACCTGGTGGGAAGGCAGGGCCAGCCCAGGAGAACTCAGGTGCATGCAATGTACCTCAGTGATTGGAAGGGGTGCAGCCAGGATCCACCCCTTCCCAGGCCTCATGTAAGGGTTGGCAGGGGAGGTGAGGGGACCTTGATGGACAGCCCTGCCTACCTGAGGCCTTCTGAAAGTAAGCAGCTTCTTTCTCTTATTTCTGTGCCCACAGCTGTTGCATTTGAGCAAATCCTCACTTGCTGCAGCCTGGGATCTTGCTGCTCTGCTATCATTGTTGTGCTTTCCATTGCATTACAGATATTTCTTTTGGTAACCACTGAATTTGGGAAAAGATGGAGGGCCTCTGTTGCTTTTAAAGCCAACTCTATTTTTAAAGCAAAATACACAACAGCTCTGTCTGCTTTCCCCTCGTGTCTAAGTCTTGACAGAAAGAGCATTGCTCTCAGTAAAACCAAAACTATTAAGCAAAGATTACTTAATATGG
Organism: Numida meleagris; assembly: GCF_002078875.1. Lineage (NCBI taxonomy): Eukaryota > Metazoa > Chordata > Aves > Galliformes > Numididae > Numida > Numida meleagris. The sequence goes on along the minus strand of NC_034421.1, from coordinate 12,873,084 downwards.
GCCGCCACATCAGCCACTTAGGACAGTTCAGTAATTCAGGAACGAGGAAAAGATCAGAGGAAAGCAGGGTACAATGACAGGCCAGGGGAGAAAACAGCAAAGCAACGCAACTGTCCCCTTGGAGCTGCTGGCCCAACACCAGCCTGTTCAGAAACCAGGGAACGCAGAGCAGTGGGAAGGGCTGAGTCATGGCCACATGGGGGGGAAAAAGAAAACAGAAGGGGTGAGAATGTGGAGAGCAGCTGTCCTGAGGCTTGGTGCTTGGTGCTCCCATCCAGCCCCCAGAGCTCAGGCTATGGTTAAGTTTTCCTGATGTCTGTCCACATGACAATCTTTGTTCTGTGACCTAAATGAAATCAATTGTACGATAATTCTCCCTGGGCACAGCAGTCTTTGCCCGTAATCTCAAAGATTACACCTCCTCTCCAGCTGTGGGGCTTTGGGAAGACGCACAGGGAATTTCTGAGCAATAAGGGCTTATTTTTAATACAAGTGCTTGGCTGCTCCCCCCAAACAACCGAGGGGGCTGTATCTTTCCAATCGACTGATTCAGGGCACCTTCAGAAGAAAAGGCTTTGACCCTCCCTTGCCCCCCGCCCCACACTCCCCGGGGCCCCATCTGATTGGTGCTGCAGAGGTAAGAAAGGCCTCCTGAGCCCTCCCTGTGCAGCTGGCGGAGATCTGCCTAAATGCAGAGAGTGGGATCGCAGCAGGTGAGGGTCATGCACAGTGGGAATGTCTGGTTCGGGGTGGAGGGCCCACCATCTCAGCATATAACCTTAAGTGCTCTTGAACTATAAGAAAACCAGACATTGCTCCACCTCCATCGCAGCCCAGTGCCTGCTCCCCTCGCTGGGCTGCCAGAGCCTTTTCTCCCCCAGAACACAGCAGATGTCAGAACACAGCCACGAGACGCCTGGGAGCGAAGGAGCTGAAAGCAACATTTCAGCAGCAGCCAAGAGCTTCCGTCAGCGTTCTGTGCCAGAAGTAGAAGCGGCGCTCCCCCTGCCTCCACGGCTCTGCACTGATGAGAAAATGGGCTGTGGTTTGTATGGCTTCTGTATTAATTGTGTTCCCTTTGATGGCACAAGGAGACGCGTGCAGCACAGCATGCGCGGATCTGACGCTGCCTGTGGAAGCCGTGCTGCTGCTCTCGAGCCGTGGGACAGACACCGGGAACAACAGGAAAACAGCAACGTGAACGGCACGTCCCAAGCAGAAGTTGCACGCCACGTGTTTTCTGAAGATAAAAAAGGTACATGCACATCTGTGTTTATAAACTGGCACGCTCCCACGCCTTGCTCTGCAATCCTTGGGAGAGCAGATCTCACCTTCAGACCGCAGTTCTTTGTCCTCACAAGAGTTGCAAAACCAGACGCCAGGAGCAAAAAAGCCAAACCCAAACTCCACAGAGATCAGCAGAGCAACCACAATTCCCACAGCAAACTGCCACCCTATTGCACTGGGCAGAAGGAAGAGCGCTGTGTGATGAACCATTCCCCTTTCAGAACACCAGGGCTGCGATGCTATCAGCACCTACCTGGTGTTCTCCAGTTCCCTGCCCTCCCTGTTATCAGCAGCTCTGCACAGGTCGCTCTGCGAGAGCGGCTCCTCGTTGCTGTGCCCTTTCACGTTTCACTTAGAAGCTGGCAAACCTCTCTTGACACCTGAAATTAAACTTAGCCCCGCTGCCTTCGTTATTATTTTAATCTTTACATTACTTAAATACTATTTGCTCCTGCTCTCAGCTGGCAGCCATCAATCTTATCCCAGGGCAAAGTAAACATGCCTGCATGTAGAACTGTCTCAGCACTACCAGGCATCCGGCACATGCACATCCCATGGTAATGCCAACAGAACTAATGCACAGCCCAGATGCAGGCCTTACAGGAATGAAAGAATGTTAGAAACTTAGCTTCTTTCAGGCTAAGATATTATCTTCTGATTAAAGTAATTATAAGAAAACAAACGTAGAGCTCTATAATGGCACCACAAATGGATGTAGAAGACTTAATTTCATTCTTCTCCCTGCCCATAGCGGGAAAAGAAAAGCTTGGATCTGAGCAGATATGGAAGACTGCCTGTCTCCTTCCAAAACCACTCAAGGTGGAAGACCTCTGCACCATCCACATACTTAAAATGCAAGTATCTATCTGTTTAATTCTAAATTGAAGGAGGGGTGGCCCACAGCCATTCTCTTATTATGTTGGAGTAAGGCTGGTGCTGGGAACACTTGTTTGAGGACACAGAACCCCCAAAGCACAGTGCTGGTGCTGTGGGCACGCCCTAGCCTGGCTCCTGTCGGAACACCTTTAGCTGCAGGAGAGCATCAGCTGCACTCATGGAGAGCATCTGCCAGTTGTGCTCCATCCAGGAGAGCAGTCACCGTGCTTTGAATCACTGCACGACTTCACACACACAAAGCATGGTTGACTGGGAGGTGAGTGCCAAAAACATGCTCAGAAACTGAAACATGGCGCTGACGGAGACACCCTCCCTCCTCAACAGCAGCTGAGATGGGCTCCAGTCAGAGCAGGTGCCTGAGGAACCGAACTTGAACAGACTTGTGTAGGACCTGTTGAGGAAACACAGCAAGATCTCGGCACAGCCTTCTGTCTTGGGAAGCGCAGAGGCTCAGAAAGAGAAGTTTCCTCAGCACCTCCCTGACCCAGCCCTGCATGGACACAGCCACAGGAGCCCAGCAGCAGTGGGAACACTGAGCAGCCAGCTCCGGGGCACATCTGGGAGAGCTGCTCCACCATCCTGCCCTTGTTACAGCCTCCCCCTTCTGCCACAGCCCACACCACGGTGCAGCCCTGTAGTGCTCATAGGTTGTTCTCTTTCTACCTTCCTCACATAGCACCCAGGGATAACAGAGCAGATGCATCGCTGAATGCTCCAGAGATCTCCTAGGCACATGGACGTGGCTGCACCATTCAGACCGGGAAACCTTTGTGGAAGTTTTCAGCCCATGCTTTCCACAGTGACCCAAGATTGTTTCATTCCTAAGTAAGTATGAATGAGCGATGCATTACGGTCATACAGTACTCACACGCCCACGCTTGCAGAGACCTGGAGTGGTTTCAGCCTGAGCATGGCCCTTGTGAACAGCCCAGAGGACACTGGCACAAGGGGCCCATCCCGGCCTGCAGCTCCCAGCGTGCTGTGCCGGCCGTCCAGCAGCTGAATGCCTCCGTAACAGCTCCGGCAGCGCTGCCGCTCCAGTCCCCATGGGAGGCAGAACCAAGGTCTCTGTGCTCTGATGGCTAAAACCTCCTGCTAGTTTTTATTTATTACCCGGAACGTGTTGTTGCAGAACAGTATCCATTAGCTGAAAGGGCTCTTCTCATTTCACAGGGAGCTGCCAACGCGTTGACGGACAACGCCATCCCCATCAGCCACAGCATTTCTCTCTCCTTGCCAGGAAGCCGGGCCTGTTCGCTCTGACACGGGCTGTGCGGCCCCGCTCCCCTCTCCTCCCGCAGCAGCGGGGCCGCGTGGCAGACCCCGTTCTCCCTGCTCCCAAGCCCACGACCTCGCTTTCCACGCGGTGACATTTCAGCGCTCCGGGCCCCCGCACACCCGGCCCTTTCGTCTCCCCGCTGCTGAGCGCACCCGCAGGCCGACGGGACAACGCTGAGGAGCGGCTGCAGACGCGCTGCTGGGCCTCTCCCCTACCGCAGCTTCACCTCTCGGGGCCGCAGCACGGAGTCCCCGGCTTTCCCTCCCTCGCTCAGCGCCCCGCACGCTGCCCGCCCCGCCCGCCAGCTCCCCGGTCCTGCAGAAGCACCTACCGCTGCGGGCTGGCGGCTCTCGGCGCTGTGTGCCGGCACCTGCCGGGCTGCGGGGCGGGGCGCTGCGGGGCGGGTGGCGGGGCGGGCCCGGCTGAGGCCTGCGGAGCCGCGGCCTGGCGTAGCGGGGCAGGCCGGGCGCCCCCTCCCCGCCGGCGGCTGTCAGAGAAGGGGTGGAGCGCGGCCTCGCGGCGCTGTGCGAACCTCCGGCGCCTCGGCCCTGCGCTGCGGGGCCAGAACCTCCGGCTGTCACCGGGTAACGGGGCTGTGACCTCAGCCCGCCCGCCTTGCCCGGGCGCCAGAGGCAGCATGAGCGTGGCGGTCACGTTGGCAGATCTGGCGGACATCGCCTTTCGCACGCCCCATGGCTGCAGTATCAACGCTGGCGCCCTGCAGCTTCTCCTGCGCGGGCTCCTGGAGCACCTGCAGCTGCAGGATGCTGCCACGAACCTCTCTGAGGATGAGAGGGGCCTCCTGCAGCCTGAGGTCAGCGCAAAGCCCCGCATCCTCCTCCAGCCAGGCCGCCCCAGTGGGCCCCTGGGTACCACAGAGCTGCAGAGCCATGGGCAGGCCCCTAGCACACCGGCCGCTGACACAGAGCAGATGGTGCAGCTGACGAAGAGGATGGAGGTGATCGAGGAGGGGATGACGAAGGTGAGGAGCCAACCTCAGCATCCCGCCCTGCGCAGTGATGTGCCTGTGTTATGTCCATGTCCTTGAAGATGTCTCCTGAGACAGGACTGGAGAACCTGGCAGAGCACAGAGTTGTATTTCTAGTTTGGGTGACTGTAGCTTTGCTATGGAGTTTCATTAGACTGCAGTGTGTTAACACTGCCACTGGCCACTTCTCATCTGCCTCTGGGGCTCCAGCAGTGTAAACTCTGAGATTTAGATTTGCTGGGTCCCTCCTGCCCTTCCAAGGGTCCCCACAGCTGTGCCTGGGGGCTAGAGTGTCCATGTGCTGGCAAGGATCACGTCCCATAACCTGCTTGCCCTGCAATGCAGAATAGAGGTGACAGATGACAGCAGCACTGCCTCATGGGCAAGCTGTCCCCACGCCAAGGCAGGGTACCTCCTATAGGAGACAAGGCCGTGGCGCAGGTTCCGTTTATTTGTCTGTTAAAGTTCAAGCCCTGTGCTGGAAACAAAACACATGACATCAGAGCTGCCTTCATCACTTGAGGCACACGTTGGATGAGTTGTGGTGGCTTTGTGTCTGCTGACAGGCACTTCAGGGTGCCCAGAGAAGCTGTGGGTGCCCCATTCCTGGAGGCACTCAAGGCCAGGCTGCATGGGATCCTCGGCAGCCTGACCTGGCGTTTGGCACCCCTGCCCATGGCAGCGGGGTTGGAGTTTGATGATTTTTAAGATCCCTTCCAAACTAAGCCAGTCAATGATTCTGTGACATCCCCGAGGCAGCACAGGGCTGGCCTGCAGAAAACTCAACACTTCCCCATCTGTTGTGATCCCATCTCATATCTTGTGACCTCAACTTTAAGCATAATTAAAGAGAGAATCAGAAAGAGAGCAATAGGAAAAGGTGGGAGCACTTTGCTAGGGTGAAGAAGCTGGGGCTGGGATGCTTGTCCCCTTGGAACATCTTTCATTTCCATTTGAAGGGGCTTTATGGGCATGGCCTTAGCCCAGCTAGATGTGGTTGATATTGTGGCAGCCCCACTGGGTCTGGGCCCTGTGTCCCGGAGGCTCCTCCAGTCCCAGGTCTGTGCTGCGTGCCACTCAGAGGTAGCAGCTGAGCGCTGTTCCTTAGGTCGTAGACACACTGCAGGAGATGCTCACCAACACCTGCTCCCTGAAGACCACCATCCAGGCCTTCCAGGAGGAGCTGCAGCTCCTGAAGGACAGTTTCCAGAAGGTATGTGACTGGAACTGGGCACTTGGTAGACAGCTCTCAGCAGAGGGATCGGGCTCCCTGGGCACCCCCACGTATGGCAAAGTGGCACGGGGTTACAGGGATGAGTGGAGCTGGGATCTACCCGCGGGTTTTGGAGAAACACAGCCCACAGCCATGGAGCCCAGCCATGCCTGTGCTGGACACTGCTGATGCTGATACTCACCGGTCTCAGTCCCTGTGGGTGCTGAGCCCCTTGATGTCCCTGTTTATCAGACTGGTCTGGAGGAGCTGCGAGAGCGGGCAGTACAGCAGGACGAGCACACCCACCTCCTGCAGAGCATCCTGGGCCAAATGGTGAGCCTGACAAAGCGGCTGGAAGCAAATACCCAACCCCTGACCTGCAGAACTGGGGGCAGGGCAGTACTGAGTGTGCTGGCAAGGTCTGGTCTCCCTGTCCTCACCGCAGGGTCTGCCCAGGCTCTCCATGCCACAGCAGGACTGATTTCTCTGCCGGTCACAGGCGGAGGTGCGGCAGCAGCTGAGCTCCTTCCCCTGGCAGACTGGAGTGCTGTGCTCGCTCTGCAGGCTGCCTGCTGGTGAGGTATGTGCACGCTCCTGGTTACCAGCTCCTTTGCTGGAGGCTAGCAATGCCCTTCAGCTCAGGAACAGCACAGGGCTCTTCTCCCTCTCCTAAACCTTGGGGCCATTTCATTTCAGAAGCTCTCCAGCCAGGAGCTCATCCCTGAGGCCTCACAGGAGCCAGCCCTCGAGGCCCCACACAGGGTGAGCCGGCTGTCAGAGCAACACGAGGGCATCGAGACCTGCATCACCTGCAGTAAGAGTGTGTTCCAGCAGCACGGTGAGCACTGACATCTCCACCGTGTTGGGTCACTCTGCTGGGCTGAGCCCCCGGGGCCTTGCTAGGCGCAACACATGGCATGGCCATGCTCAGCTGTCCTGGTTGGGTCCCCACTACAGCCCCCGCATCCCTCTGTCTTTCTCCCAGCCATGCTGCCTGCAGCAAAGCTTTGGTGTGTTTTCAGGTTGCCTGGGGACCTCAGAGGATGTGGCCATCCAACTGGAGAAGATGCAGGAAGAAGTAAGGCACCTGTAGGACAAAGGAGTGAAAGCACCCAGCTGCCCAGGCCTCAGCGGTGCTGCCCAGAAGTCTGGAGGCTGCATCTCATCACCCCACTCGCCAGGACAGCACTGGGGTCCTGGAACCCACCTCATGTGGGTTCCTTGTGCCTTACATGGGCCGCGTTTTATCCTCCCCAGGGGCCAGATTTTGGCAGGGAGGTGCTGAACCATGTGGGACAGCTGCAAGAGCAGTGCACAAGACTCCAGGAGACTGCAGAGCAGCTGTGGGGTGACTCCAAGGACACCCAGGTGAGCATGGTCCCCAGCTCAGGTCAGGAGACTATTGTGCTGTAGTTAGCACCAGGTCCAGGCTGGAGGCAGGCCTGTCCAGCCTTGGTGTGTCCCCATTTCAGAGCAGCTCAGCGTGCCAGGATTTTGCAGACTGTGTGCTGCTAGAATGGGGTGTGGGTGTTGTGAGTAGGGGCACCCCAAGAGGCACAGCATGGGCATGCTGGGACAGAGGTCTGGTGGGGATGGCTGACACCACATCCCCTCAGAAAGCAGATGAGACTGTGCTGGAGACCAAAGTAAACCAGGATGAGTTGCAACGTACCATGGCCCAGCTGAGTGAGATGATGCAGGACTTGCTGCAGAGGATGTCCCTGCATGGCCAGGACAGGCATAAAGCCCCAAGGCTCATCAGAGAGATGAACTCCAAGGTAGCAGTGTCACCTGGGGAGGATGGAGGGACATGCCAGGCCAGGGGACGGTTCCCCTGTGTACGGTCTGCAAAAGGAGGGTGAGCCCTGAGCCTGCCTTGTGCCAGGGCTGAGCATGTCCCGGGGTGCCACCAACATCCCTTAGGGGCAGCAGTGTCCCTCTGCCCTCCCTGAACTTGTGCTGTGTGGTGCTGGCTCACCACAGGCACAGCAGCAGCAGGCTTGGAGGCTTGGCAAGCAGTGCCACTGCCAGGGACCTTACTTTGACGCCAGCGGTGCCAATGGCCTCAACAGGTGAGAGCTGCTAGGTCTTATCCCATCCCATCCCACTTACCCCACCCTGTCCCTCTCGGTCCCATCCCATTGCTTCCAGTCCTGTCCCATCCTGCCCTGTCCATCCCATACAGATCCCGTTTGTCCCACCCTGCCCATGGGGTGCTGGCCACCCGTGGGACCTCACATAATCCCTGCGTGTCGGTGGGACGCTGAGCAGCTGCCCTTGTGTTGCAGGCACCTCTTTGATCCCATGAAGTGCATCTCCTGCGACAGACCTCTGGCCACAGCCCCAAAGCCGTGAGTAGTGTGCAGCCCCTGGGTCAGACCGCTGCGCTGCACCTGCACTACTGACCTCTGCCCAGCTCTGCCTTCACGTCCTCACCCGCAGGACCTTGGTGACAGTCCGGAAAGCCAACCTGCACCTCCAGTCCCATCAGGCCAGTGCTGGTGGCTCCAACTGCCTGGCACAGCAGCTGCCAGGGAGGTGAGGCCTGCCAGGTGCACTATGTCCCTGCCTCTCCCGCTGGGGTCCCTTTCCCTTGGCAGGAGCTGTAACATCAGTGCTCCCTTCCCAGGGAGACCGAAGGGAGCAACCACATCAGCCAGGGCCCCACAGCTCCTGCCAGGCCACCGTCCGCCTCTGGCTCCCTCGCTACCATCTGTCCCTTCAGAGTCCCCACAGACCTCACCTACAAGAATGTGAGCCCCGTCCCCGCGTGCCATGCGTGCTGGAAACCAGCTGGGCCCAGCTGGGGTGGGATGCCAGGAGCTGGGCACCTCTGATGGCACTGGCTGCTCCTCCCTGTAGGGTCAAGTGGATATTTTGGGCATTGATGGAATCATCTACAAGGGCAGGCTAAACACGCAGGCCACCAACGGGATCGCTGCTCAGGGCAGGGACTTGCCAGGTAGGGGAGCAGCCCTGGGGCACCGCGTTAGCTCCAGCCCGAGCTAGCAGTGCCTGGGGTGGCTCGGGTGCCATCTACCTAGTAGCCCAACCTCATGTCCCGCTGCTAACAGTGCTTCTGCTTTTTGCCCTGAAGGCACAAAATCCCCCCAGCCCTCTGCCCAGCGCGCCACGGACAAGGTGCGCCGCAACTCCAAGTATGGCAGCCAATACGTGTCCCCGTACTCCTGTGAGTGCCTGTCCCAAGTGTCCCGCACACTGTCAGCCCTGCTGTGCATGCTCACCCCGCTGCGTGCTGCCGGGGCTGTGCCCCACACGGTGCTGTTTGTCCTTCTGTGCTGCAGGTGCTGCCATGCGGGCAAGGACGGTCTCCTCTGTGGGTCGGTGGCAGGCCTCTGCAGGTGGCAGCAGGATGGCAGGGGTCTGAGCTGGCTGCGGGTGGTGTGAGTGTACAGCAAGGGGCTTCAGGGATTGGAGGGGTGGGGGCCACGCTGCCCCAGCCTCTCCTTCCCCCTCAAAGCCTCTCATCACAGCAGGGTAACACCATATGCCATAAAGATCTCTCGAATATGCTGCTTGGGCTCTAGGCTCTGTGTGGTTCCTGAGCGTACAGGGCATCCTGGGGGAGGACCTGCAGGGGTCCTGGTGCAGCCCCGAGGACTGGGCAGTGCACGTGGTTCCTGCCCCACTGCAGCCCCAGCTGAGCATGTGCTGCTCTCCCCACAGCCCCTTGAGATGTTTCCCCATGGGGAAGCTTCTGGATTGTGCTGAGTCCCTGTGAGCACTGTGACCAGTCCAGGTCCCTTGTTAGCCCTGGGCTGGTGTACATCTCCTACAAAGACAGGCTGAGGAAGCTGGGCTTGTTCAGCCTGGGGAGGAGAAGGCTCCGGAGAGACCTCACTGCAGCCTTTCAGTATATAAAGGGAGCTTATAAGAATGATGGACTTTTATGAGGCTCTGTAGTGACAAGGAGCAGCAGTTTTAAACTAAAAGAGGAGAGATTTAGATGGGATATAGGAAAGAAATTAGTCACTAAGAGGGCAGTGATGCCCTGCCCAGAGCTGTGAGTGCCCCATCCCTGGAGGTGCCCAAGGCCATGGATGGGGCCCTGAGCAGTCTTTGTTGGTGGAAGTGTTACTGCCCATGGCGGGGTTGGACTGGATGGTCCTCACACCCCACCACTGCTGAAAACGAAGCAAAGACACCAGGTTCAAAGCAGAGCGTGTATTGCAAGCAGCTGTGGCACGTCCGGAGAGACTTGCAGCCGCCAGGAGAAGAAAAGAACAGAGGGGTTAAAAATGATCCCAGTCTGTAGGGTTATACTTTGTCATGCAAACAGCCCCTGGGCAAACCCCATCCCAGGAGGGTGAGGGGATGGTATGTGGCTCACCCAGGGCTCCGCATCTGCCCCCAGGGCTCTGCGCCCGCCCCAGCCCTGCTCACCCTCAGCACAGCACACCCAGGGTGCAGGAGCAGCCCTTGCTCTCCTTCTCCTCCTCACGAAAAACAAACGTGGGGTGTCCACCCTCCACCCTGCCACGTGGGGCCAAAGGAAGGGGGACACTGGGGCAAGGTCTGGCGCAGGGACCATGAAGAAGGGACCTCCTCCTCTGTAAGTGTCACTCGCATGCAAATTCCAGTGTCCCAAGAGGAGGGGGCTGCTCCCTCCCTGAGTCCAGGCAGAGGCCGGCAGCGGTCTGTCCCACGCAGCCTCCTGCTTTCCCCGGGGAGCTCTGTTCAGCTCTAGGACAAGTAAAAACTACTTCAAACCAAACCCATGCAAGGCAGCTATTTGCTCGTGTGTCTCTGTGGCTGCCAGACCCCCTGGCAGCAGAGTTTCTTTCCTCTTTGGGGAGGGGGAAAAAATATATATAAATTTATATGTAGGGGTCCCCGCTGCAATCGCTCTCCGCCGCAGCCTCATCTCTCTGCCTCCATGGTCACATTGGCCTTCTGTTCTGCCGTGGCCTGCTGGGAGACGGCGGCGGGCCAGCCCGCGGGCTGCGCTGGGGGGGTTGGAGTCCACATGCTCTGCTGCTGGCCGGGGGGCGAGGCCGCGGGCCAGGCGGGGTTGAAGGCCCCGTACTGGGGCAGCGGTGGGGCTGGGGGCGGCGGGGATGTCGCCATGGAGGCCACGGGGCTGCTGCTGTTGAAGCTCTCGGAGGCCTTGAGGCGGGAGAACATGGTGAGGGCGTCGGGGAAGTTGGGCGGCGTGGCTGGTGTGTTGGCAGGAGTGCACATCTGCGGGAAGGAGAGAGGCGGTCAGCGGGGCCGGGGCTCGTCCCCAGCTCACAGTCTCCCTCTTTTGCCTCCCACTGAGGCCTGAGGCGATGCCCCTCAGCGCTGCTGCGCACAGAGCTGCCTGGACCTGACCCACAGCAGAGCCCCAGCACTGATCCGTGGGACCTTGCCAGCACAGCCCAGCCGCTGGCCTGGGGTGTCGTGGGTGTTGTGGAGGTAAGAAGTGGCACAGAGGCAGAGAGGGACCAGGCAATGTGCCCCGATGACATCCCACACATGGCAGCTGCCAGCCGCTTTGGGACAGCGCTGCCTTGGTCTCTGCTGCAATCCTCTCACCTTGATTTGCAGCTCTACCAGTGATGCTCTCTGTGGGTTGCAGATGTTTAAGGCTCTGAAGACTGATTCTGCATCAAGAGCTCTTGGATGGGACCCTGCTGCGCGTGCTCCTGTGCCCAGCCATGCTGGAGGCTCCCTCCGTGCCACCATGGTCCTGCAGCCGTGTGGCTCCGCAGGCACCAGGCTCAGCTCCTGCCCCACAGCCCCTTCCCATGGCAGCCCAGCCGTGCCAGGCATTCACCCGGCAAGCTTACTGCGTGCTCCAAATCCCCAATTGTCCTGCAGAGTCAAATGAGGCCACGGCAGCCAGCAAATCCCTAAGACACATCTGCCCAGGCAGATTACAGGTTGCTGAGGCACGAGAGTTAAAGGGGCAGAATCTGAGATTGCTTGAGCAGGCAGCAGCCATATGCATGCATGGCCCCTTGCGTGCTCATGTCCTCAGTGTGCCCCAGCAGGGACAGAGGTTTGCACACTCAGGCGCTCCAGGGAGCACAAGAGCTCACGTATTTACACAGCCTATGTGGTCTGGTGCTCCAGAGCCCCCCAGCCTCCCTCTGCTGTACTGGGGCTGCTCTGGGCTGTATGCCATGCAAAGCATCCTCCATCAGAGCACTCTTGCTTGCGCTCTGGGAGCTGGGAAGCAGCGAGCTGGGCTAAGTGACGGCCCCACGTGCCCACTGGCTGGTGCTGTGCACTGGAGGGGAGGGAGAGCACTTACCATCTGATGGTGGTGGCTGTAGGGGATGTTTGTTTCTTGGAAAAAAGCACTGAGCGCAGTCTGAAAAAAAAAAGGAAAAAGCAAAAAAAGGAAGGAGATGTTATCAGGAGCATGCAAACAGGGCACCTACATCATCCCTGCACGCACAGCCTGCTTGGGCCTCACACCAGGTGTGAGAGCCAAACTGCCCTAACACAAGCTTGGCCACCCAGCCCAGCGCCGTGCATCTGTTTCGGCCACCTCGCAGCAGAGCCGGGACAGCGGCCAAGCCTGGCCCTGGGGCTGCACCGCACAGGCACTGCCACCTGCCTCTGGGACCAGCAGGAGAACAGCCCTGGTGCCCTGGGTCTGCACTCCACATGCAGCTGCTCCTGCAGCCCCAAGCAATGCTGCGCCTGCACGTGCTCGCAGCAAGGCAGGCGGCGATCGCGGCGTTCAGGATTGTGGCTGTGCCTGGAGCAGGACGCAGCCGGTGTCTCACAGCTCCCAGCAATGCTGCAGGCAGGGAGAGGAGGGAGACCGAACCCAAACCCAACCCCGGCAGGAGAAGCACAGTGAGAGCTGCTGAGAGAGCTGAGTGCATCCTTAATGGGACAGATCGTGGGCACTGCCTTTGTGCTGGGAGCTCCCCAGGGCAGTGAGCAGGACTCTGCCCACCGTGTGCACTGGGGCATGCTGAATTCAGCTGCCAGGCGGTACGGTCCAACCGACGTCGTTTTGGTTCGCTTCCAGTTCAGACCAGTAATAATCTGGTAAATGTGTCACATGCCCATGGCATGTGACAGGCTGAGGGCTGCAGGGAGGGGATGTGGGGCACAGAGGGGTGAGGAGGGCAGGCATCAGGAGCAGGGCTGGGAAGTGGTAGCGGGGCCAGATGGATGCAGGATCAACAATGGTGAGGTTGCCCCATGTTCTGCGCTAGGTGTTAGCCGAACTGGGGCTAGGAAAGACAAATCAGTTCAGCTCATTGATCCAAAGGAAAATGGTCCTGGAAAGGTGCAGCTGTGCTTGCAGCACAGCAAAGCTGGAGACCTGCTGCTGGCCATTTACAGCGGGATTTATGGCTTCCTGGCTATCCTATCAGCACCACGTGGCAGCCAGGGGTTACCTGGTTGCTACGTCCCATGAACAAAACACAAGAGCTGGGTGGGGGAAGTGACTGCTGCTCTGGAGCCTGGTAGCTCCAACCTGCAGAGGGGACACGTAGCAGTGGGGCTGGCAGGGTGGTTCCCACTGTGCTCCTCTGCCCAGGCTCGACAACAGCTCAGGGAGGCACTGTGCAACTCTGCGATGGCTGCAAAGCACAAAGGGGGGCTTGCAGGGGAAATGCTAAGTCAGGGCTTGAAGCAGTGATGGAGCACCTGGTGGGAAGGCAGGGCCAGCCCAGGGGAGCTCAGGTGCATGCAATGTACCTGAGTGACTGGAAGGGATGGAGCCAGCATCCACCCCTTCCCAGACCTCATTTAAGGGTTGGCAGTGGAAGTGAGGGGATCTCAATGGAGATCCCTGTATTCCCTAGGCGTTCTGAAGGTAAGCAGACTTTTTCCTTTGTTTCTGTGGCTGCTGCATTTGGGCTTATCCTCGCTCGCTGCGGCCTAGGGCTTTGCTACTCTGCTATCACTGCTGTGCTTTCCATCACGTTACAGCATTACAGGGCTACAGCCCTGCAGATCAGCCCCAAGCAGACTGACAGAGCCGTGGCCACTTCCCTGCCACCACACTGCCCTCATCCTGGGTGAGGTCCAATGTCACTGCCCTACAATGCCACACTAGAGACAGAAAGAAATGTGATAAGAAAGGGAGATAACTGTGAATGGGAAGCATGCACAGAGGTGTGGGCTAAAGACTGGAGGCTGATTCAATCTGCTCTATGCTCCTGTTCTCCAGGTGGCTGCCTTGTATCTGGGGCTGTCACCAGCAGATGGGGCAGAAAAGGTCCCTGTCATCCCTTGAGCCCTCATCCCTCCCTGGAAGCTGTCACCTGGGTGGGGGAAGCACACCACAAACAGCCCCTGTGCCCCAACACTGCATCGCTTCACCTCCATCTCCACGTTCCTAGCACTCCATGCCTTGTGTTTCCAGCTCCAGGGGTGGCTGACCCCGGGGACCCAGCACTTGTGCGTCCACCAGGTGCCAGGACCACATGTGCCCAGAACTGCTGGTGGCACCTGGACTCCAGCCAGTGTCACAAGTGCCAGGTGCAATGGCAAAGGCAATAAATGCTCTTGATTGAGCTGCTGCAGGGGATCTGTCCTGGGGATGTGAGTGGAGATGGCCCCAGGGGTTTCAGCCACAAAAGAAAGGGGAAGGGGCTGGATAAGCTGTAAATACATCAGGAGAGGAATTGAAATCCACAGCAGAGCCGAACACCTGCTCCTCCTCTCACTCCCCTCACACAACCTCGCTCCCCTGAACAGACACTCAGCAGCAGCAGAAAGGCAGAACCGAGCTATTTTTTAAAGCTGACGTCTTCTTATTCCTCCCAAGCAGCCCCAGGGGCAATCAGCGCATAACAAAGCCAATTAATATTCTTCTACCTGAGCAAGGAGCCTGAGCCACAGCTCAGCCCGGCGCTCTGTGGATGCCTCAATGGCTTCCCTGAGATGGGAGCGACAGGACAGCGAGTGGGAGAGGTGACCCACGCGCTGCCCACGGCCCTCCTGAGGGGGCCATCACCCCACAGCCTCCTGCTCGCTGTGTGTGAGCAGCAGCGAGCTGCCTGGCCTGGCACCGTGCCCCTGGAGGAGCGCCGTGCAACCACGGACGGCACAAGCAGAGGCAGTGGGAGTCAGCGCCGAGCTCGCTCCAACTCCACCAATTTATTCTCACTGCAGATCCGGGCCAGCCAGCAAAAGGGCACCGCAAGGAAGAACAAAAGCCTGAGAACATGGCACGAGGGAGGGGAGGCAGCACCTCCCTGGCGGGGCTCCCCGAGCAAGCCATGCCCAGCGGCCATTTTGCAGAGGGAACGATCTGACCGTTGCACCAAAAGTGAGTGGGAACACGGTAATGGCTCCTCGCCTGCGTTTGTTTACAGCCGCGCTTCCTCTGAGTCATGTGAGCGCCAACCGGCAGGAGAGGCTGCGAGCACTTGTGCAACTCGCCCGACGGTGGCAAAGTTCTGCAAAGAGCCGGCTTAAAGAAAAGCGACTTTTGTCACCTGTTCCTAAGCCTGTGCAGAGCGGGGGGGGCCCATCCCGGGCCCATCCCTCCGGCGTTGGGGGGCCACCATCGTGCTGTGTTGGTAAACAAAGCCCGGGGCTGCGAGCAGCAAAGGACACGGGACGCAGCAGCGTTCACTTGGCCCCTTATGTCCCACACGGCTGCACCACGGCCGTGCAAAGCTGGGCTTTGGATGGCAAAATTTGGGAGTCCTGTATATGCAGGCAATGGGCTACTGCCGGTGGCCCGGCCCCACGGGTGGGTACACGGGAGCCTCCCGCTCTGCATCCTGCCTCAGACCTTCCGCAGCACAAAACAGACACTTCCATTGGAGAGGTGCCATGAGCGTCAAATCCATCAGCTCCAGACTAGCGAGCTGCTGGGGCTGCATGGGAAAAGACAAAATCCTATTTAGACGGAGCGCCGCGTGCCATCGCTGCTGCGCTCCCCCCGCTTTGATCCTGCGGAAGCGAAGCACCGAAGCGCCCACCCGAGACCCCGCCGTGGTGACGCTGCCGCCCGAGTCCCGCGGCAGGAGGAGAGGCCTCCGGAGCCCGAGCCGCTCTGACCCGCGGCGTCCCCTCTCCCGCAGCGGGGAAGGCCGGGCAGGGGAGCCGCAGCCCGGGGAGGGCCGGGAGCGGCACACGGAGCCTTCCACGCTCAGCCGGGGCCGCCTCCCGCCCCGGGGCTCGGCCCCACGCCTCCAGAGGGCCCGCTAACACGCGTGGGGGCTCACGAACGCGCGCAACCGCGGTCCCCCGCGTGGGGGTCGGGCGCAACCCACGCTCCGCGAGCAGCGCGGGGCCCACCCGCGTCCGCGGCACCGCGCCCCCCCCACGCGCGGGGGTGGGGGCACCCGCGGCCTCCCCTAGCTCCCGGGGGCGGCCTCACCTCGAACTGCCAATGTGCCGCCTGCAGCAGCTGCTTGGCCTGGTCGGCGGCGCAGCCGGCCGCCAGCACGAATTGGTTGATCATCACCTGGTGCTTGAGCTCGTCCATGGCCCCGGCCCGCCG
>NC_034421.1:12804714-12856849 GCF_002078875.1 Numida meleagris | reverse complement strand
GGCCGCGCGGGGCGGGGCGGGAGGGGCGGCCGCGCGGGGGTGCTGGGAGATGGAGTCCCCGCCCCCTCTCTGCCGCAGCGCGCCTCCGCCGCGGGGACTCCATCTCCCGGCATGCCCCGCTTTGTTTGCAGAGCGGCGGCGGGCGTCGACGCGCGCTTGAGTGACGCGTCCGGACGGCCAACCGCCGCCCGCGGTGTGGTAGTACCTGACCATATATGGTCAACAACGCCGCCGCCTCCAATGAACGGGCGGCGGGGGCGGGCCCGGCTGGGGCGGGGCGGGTCACGTGGGCGGGCGAGTGGGGTGGGGGGGGCGCGGCGCGGGGCGTGCGGTGTTTACAGTCGCCCGCGTGCGGTTTCCTGTTGACGTACGGGGAGCGGCCGCGGAAGACTGGGAACGGCTCCCGCTCCTCGGGCCCCGTGAGGGCAGCGCAGGGCCTGCGGGGTTCCCGCCTCGTGGGTCGGGGCCGAGGCCTGGCACGGCGGGGGCGACGCGGGGCTCCCCGGCTATCCCACGGCCTGTTGTGTCCCCACCCTGTGCCTGGGGAACGTTCTGGAAGCCCTCTCTGTCGTGCAAGGGTCCTTTGAGCAGCGTATGGCCATAGCGGGGGACGCAGGCGGCTCTGCCCGAGGACAGCGGTGCTGCTGAGTACCAGGCACAATAAATGTGTGCATGGCTCCGGGGGAGAACTGGCCGGCAGAGTGAGATGGGGAGCGCTGCTGCTCCTTGGGGCCAGGGAGGGCTGAGTGCCTGCAGAGAACTGCTCCAGGCTCCTTCCTGCAGCTCATGTGGCCATGCTGGGCTTTGCCTTGCTGGGTTGTTCCTTGGGCCAGGCCTGTGCTCTGTGTATGGCTGCAGGTGTGTCTGAGCTGCAGCTGAGGCTCAGGTGTTGGACCCAAGCAGGCTGGAGCCTCCAGGCCTGAGGCACAAATGGTCTGTGTTGTCCAAAGCTGTTCTTCAGCACCAGGCCTTGTGCATCCTCCACTGCAGCTGCCCCACCTGCAAGGAACCATCTGTACAGAGGGGAACCATCTGTACAACAGGGAGCGATGCCGAGGGGAATGAAGCAGGAAGGGGTCTGCAGCCAGCAGGGCAATTCTCCTGCAGGATTACTTCAGCTAGAGTGCTCCAGGCACTCCTGGAGATTCTGCAGCTTGGTTTGTGAAGGGGGAAGGGCTGGCCTAGGCCCAGCAGGGCGTTTGGGGAGGGCTGTGAGCTCTGTGCAGTGTTAAGGAGGCAAAGTTCATGGGCATGCCACTCCTTCTGGCCAGGAATAGCTACGAGCGCTGTCTCCAGGGCTCTGTTTTACAAGCAACCGAAAAACAGAGCAGCAGGGAGAGGGCAGAAGGCAAAGTGGTTTTCTCCGTTAGGGCATAAACTCCACACAACTGGACTTTGGCTGAGCTGTAAGCAGCAGGCTGCAAGCAAACACACTGCTTGGTTACAGGGGTGCTTGTGACTCCCAGGATGCACCATGAAAGGCAGCAGCAATGCTGTGGGGAGCTGGCTGCTTCCTTGCAGGGCCATCACATTCCCAGGGTGACTCTCCAGTGCCTGAGGTCCAACCTCACAACACTTTTTTGACGGGGGAGGAGGCGGTGCTCTGGGACCTGGTGCCGTGGCTCTTGGTGGCAGTGAGCTGAGGACAGAGCTCCCAGCGGAAGGATCCCCCCTGCACGCTGCCGAATGGCACCTCCTCAGCTCTGCTGGGCGCGTCTTGCCTAGAATCAAGCACGGCCAAGGGGCTGCGGAATCATCTCTCCGCACACAGTGCGGACGACGGGGAAAGATGCAATCCCTTGTGCACTGGACGCATCTCTGCGCATGCGCCGCGAGCAGCGCCCCCTGCCGGCGGAGAGCTGTGCGCTGGGGGGGGGGAGGCTCCGTCTCGAGGCCTGACGGGAGTTGTAGTCGCGGGCCCGGAGGACTCGCTCTCCCAGCGTGCCCCGCGCCGCCGCCGCCGTGAGTGCGGGTGCGGGCCGCTCGCCGCCGCGTTACCGTGTCGCCCCCGGGCCGCTGCCGCCATGGGCTCTCTGCTCAGCCGGCGCATCGCGGGCGTGGAGGACATCGACATCCAGGCCAACTCGGCCTACCGCTACCCGCCCAAGTCCGGTGAGGGTCGCGGCTGCGGGCGGGGGGCGGCCCTCCGGCCGCTCTGGGGGGGAGCGGGGCTTCCCGCGGGGCCTGGCGCTGCTCGGGGCCCCGCGTGGGCCTCCCACGGGAGCAGCGCGTTGTGTGCGGCCCCGCTCCGTCCCGCTGTCCCCACTCCGGGTGTGGGGGCGCGAGTGGGGCCGCTCTCCCCGCTCTGGAGCCGCCGGCGCCGGTTGTGGGGCATCGGGGGGCGGCGGGGAGGGGTTCGGAGGGAATTGGAAGGGAGATCAGAGATGGCGGAACGTAACACGGGAGAGGTCCCGCACAACCACCGCCGCCTCCTGACGGCGGTAGCAGCGGTCAGCGGGAGCCGCTGGGCTGTCACGGCCCGTGCTTGTCTGCAAAGGGAGGAGTTCTGAAAGTCTGGGGTCTGCGTGCTGGGCTCTGCCCGGGGCTCACGGAAGGACTGGCTTATGCGACCGGCACGGCTACGCTTGTGTGTAGAGATTTATTCATTCTTTTCACAAGAACAGTCATCAGGGGATTCTGATGTCTCTTTCCCCTTCGGTTAATTCCCATGTCCGTGTCCTGCCGGACCCCTCCAGGCAGGCTGAGGGCCTTGCAGGCAGCAGCCCGGGGCTCCCCATGCTCAGGACAGGTGCAGCGCTGCTCCGTGCTCGTGCTGGGGTTCTGTGTGCACTTGGTGCAGTGCTGGCTGCGGGCTGTGAGGGCTGCGATGGAGCCGGAGTTCCCCTTTGGTTTGTTGAGGTGGCAGATCTGAAGCAGAGGCCTACCATCATTGCCCCTGCCTTGTTGCAGGTTTGCCTTCAGTAAGGCCAGAAAAATTGATCATATCTGACAGCTCACCTAGGAAACCTGGCCTGCTGTTTTAGGGGAGATAGGGCTGTGTTTCTGGACCACTGGGAAGGACGGGTGGCAGTGCTGGTGCCCAGCAGCAGGGTTGCAGCAGGGCTCTGTGTTCCCCAAGCCCTTTCCTGGCACAGCCACTCGGGAGCTGCCAGGCTTGCATGGCACTCACCCTAACGCTGGAGCTGGCACCTGACTCCCGCTGACACTCGGACAGGATTTTAGATACTAACTGGATTAATTATTACTACCGCTCACAGTGAACTTAAACTGCTTCTTTGAAGTCATTGCCATCCTGTTTTCTTACTGTTGTAATTAGTCATCAGAATGTAAGGTGTGTTGGGTTTTAGCCAATGTACTCGTAGACACCCGGGGTCTGCTCAGCACTCCCCGCCCCAGGAGCAGTGTTGTCCTGATGCTGTCACAGAGCCTGCCACATACAGCCCCTAGTAAATCAAGCAGCTGCTGCTTTCCAGCAGTCGATTAAAAAAACATATATATTTAATTTAACAACTTTGGACGCAATTAGATGCTTGTTAATTGTGGTTGAACTTTCTATTGTGCTTGCTTGTGCTCTTCTGGAAAACACACTGGCTGTAGGCTAGGCCTTTCTCCTCACCTTGTTGAGGTTTATTCAGCAAGGCTGTGTTGGCTTCAGGGAGGTGAGCTGTTGGAACTCACATTGCTTTGTGCAGAACAGATCTGAGCACTTCTAAGCCAGAGAGTCAGAGGGTTACTGAGGGGAGAGTGGAAGGAGTACTGCCATTGCCACAGCCCGTCTCATTTTAAGGTAGAGCGTGTTCAGAAGGACACTGTCCCCTGGTCCTGCAGTCCTTGGGCTGTCTGACTTGGGGCTGGCAGGGCTGCTCTCACTAGCATGAAACTCCACAGCCTGAAGTAGGTGTATGTGATTGTACGTGATTCTGTGAAGCTCACTGGAAATGGTGCAAAAAGTTGTTAGGCTAAATGATTGCTAATTATTCCTAACTGGACAATATCGTGGCAAGCTCTGTACTGCTTTACTGGAAGAAGGTAGATTTTCCATCTGATGTGTTGCATGTTTGAATGTGTGCCCTGCAGTGCCAGCCTGACACCCTGACAGGCTCCTGGCTGCCCACGGGCTAACTATGAAATGCAGAAGTGCGGGCAGGGAGTGCTCCCTGAGCTGACTCGTCTGCTGGGGCCCTGTGTGGTACTGGGGCTCTCTGCTGCTTTCTGTGTCCCATCTCTCTGGGTTCAAGCAGGCCTTGACTCACCGTGGGTGTCTGGGCGAGCTGCTGGCTGGGGTTGCTTTGAAGAATGCAGGTTTGCATTCTGGAGCAAGTATGCCACCTGCTATGAAGGCCCTGTTGTGCAAGGTGAAAGCCACAAAGTGTGGGGATCCTGATGGCGAATGGAAGCAGCATGTCAGCCTTCCCGTGGAAGGGAGCAGGGCTCCTTTACCCGGCAGTGCTGAGCGCTGGCATCTTGTTGAGTCAAGGCTGGGTGCAAATGCTGTGATGAATATTCGTTTTTCCTCTATTGCCTTTTGATGTGCTCAGTGTTGGGTCAGCCGTGCTCTGTGGAGGATGGAGCTGGCTGCTAGGGAATCCACCTTGGTCCTGAAGAACCAGAATCACTGATGAGGGGCTGGCAGATCGTTCAGCAGCCTCCTGCAGCCAGCATGCAGCAGGGTAATTAAGAGTCCTCCTCTGAAAGTTCTGTGCTCGGTCCTCTGAGGTTCTTGGTACGGGTTGTCTGCATTTCCCTTCCTGCATCCAGCCAAGTGCTGTAAGGTGACTCCTCATTCCCTTACGTCACTCTTCACTGGTACCTTTTAACCTCCCTTGCTTGCTTTACGGAGCCTGCAAGCATTGCTGATGCCTGCCCCGTTGAAAGGGGGTTGGAGGAAGGCCCAATCTGTAAAGAAGAATTATTGCCTCCATGCAATGGGCTAAAAGTGGGTAATCACAGGGAACAGCTCCTGATCTTCACTGTGCTTCTGTGCTTGGAACAGTAAAATGATCCGTGTCACTGCATGCAGCCGTGCTGCGCGATGCCCCGCTCGCTTTAGCAAGCAGCGAGTGATGCACCAGTGTTCCCGCAGCTCATTCGTCAGCTCCCTGCTTGCTCAGCGAGCTCCTCCGCAGTGTGCGGCGGGCAGGGTGCACGTGCCCTTGGGATGGCTTTCCTCCCCTGGAGTAGGCGCTTGCAAGAAAATGGCAGACCTTGGCTTATTGGGGAGCAAAAGCGAGAGAGATGATGCCTCTGTGAAACCTGCTCTGTTGTTTGGACGTGACGATGCTTTAATGAAAGAAAGAGCGATTTTAGCGGAGTGTCCAAGCTGTACCCAGTCTGTCACCTTGCTCTCAGCTCATGAGCCACGTGTGCTGTGACAGTGCTGGGACAGAAATACTGCAGGTGCTGCACACTAACCTCTCATCCCGTTGTCCCTGTGCTGTACACCTGGAGGCCTTCAGCCCGACCTGCTCCTCCATCCTTGCCACCTTCTCCACTGCTGCTCACAGGCACTTGGCTTCTGGCTCAGCAGCAGTTTCTTCCCTTGCTTTTCTGATTGCTTTTGTTGATCTGGGTTCTGTTTAGCCCAGTTTGGAGCCGCGCTGTGATTTGCCATGGGATGGCTTTTGGTGGCCTGGGCACTGAGGTTGGTGATGCTGGATCAGGTGCTGGCCGGGCTCCACGTCCCGCAGTGCTGGCCGAGGAATTAAAGAAAGATCCACTTCTTTCACTTCCCTGTTAATTCTAATAGCGGTAGGAAGCCTAAATTGTCATCTAACTGCAGTCTCTTTGCAAAGATGCTACAATACAGCTGTCCCAAGCAATGCCTCAGACTGCATCGGGGTGTTCTGTAAAGCAGCTGTCTTTGGAAGTGCTGTGCTCAGTGGTGGTGAGCCTGTGTCCTCTGGGGTGGGATGCTAATCACAGAGCAGTGAATGACAAGATGGGATAGCTGGATGGATGTGAGAGGCCCAGAAATACAGGCTGGGCTGAGCCAAGCCCCAAATCAGCGTGATCCCGGATAATCAGCTGCTGCAATTCTGAAACATCCTGCACAAGCATTTTCTTCACAGTTAATCAGATGAAATGCTCCAAAACACAATCCTACTTGACCCACATAAAAATGTGAAATTAATTCCTATCCCTCAGCATTCGTCGTGCTTTTCTGATCCTCCGTGTAAGCATAAATCACCGTGGTGTATCTCAGCTGGAGGGTCTGCATCGAGCTGGCTGCGCTTGGAGGTTGTGTGCAGATCAGCGTTTTAATTTCTTGCTTCTGGGAGGGTTGGGAAAAGACAGTCTGCCATTTGGAGTACCTGTGGTTCAGTCTGTGGATTCTAGGTAGATTCTGTGCTGGGTTGGTTGTTGTATCTGGAAGGACAGACGTGTTTATTTAATATAAACATCTGGATGCTTGTAGGCTGAGCTCAGCAACAGAGAGCACTCATCATTAGAGCACTGCCAGCTGTGCAGAGAAAGAGAAGCTTTTCTTGAAACATAAAGGAGGAAAGCCTTAATGGAGAAAGCAGAACCGTTCATGAAAGCCCTTCCATTTCAGGGTAAATCATGCTTGCTCCTAGCTAGAGGGGCTGCAAATCCTTCTGTAGTGCCCCCATAACCATTCATGTGATTAGTTACTGCTTCTGCGACTCGTTTTAAAACAAATTTTAGACTGTCTGTGCACCGAGGGAAGTGAATTGTGTTTGGCTCCAAACTTAAAAACCCCACTCTGAAAATTCAAGGAAAATGGTTCGGATGGAGCATTTTAATGCTCTCCTGATTCTTATTCCTCGGAAACTCGAACTCGATAAAGTTCAGACGTGAGTGTTGTCCCAAAGTCCTTCTAGAAGGAAGCTACATCCATAGTGTTCTCACACATCCAAATGGGTGCGGTTTGACTTTGCAGTTCATCTGCTTAATTCTGTGCTCCAGCATCCCAGTGACTTTGCACGCTTGTTGCCTCCTGAAATTTGTACTGTAGTGCATCACCAGATGCTGAAGCTCAGCTTAGTGAGTCCCGTGGTTTATCTCTTAGAGACATCCGTGTTTCTGCATTTAAGAATCATCTATGCTTAGTCAAATGGAGCATCTAGGTGTGCTGCCTCCAGCAGGCAGGCAAAGGTTTGTTTGGTGTGGCTCCAGCTCAGGGGCATGGGAGGGAAAGCCAAGTGCCCAGCAGGAGCCCCTGGGGTGTGCGGGGAGGAAGCATGGTCCTTCTCTGAGCAGGTGTTTGTGGGACAGAGCTTCGTATCCAGAGCTGGGAAAAGGAGGAAGGATTCATCCGAATTGAGAAATATTGGGCAGAGCTCTTCCTTTTCTGGGAAAGGAGTTAACATGAGATCGTCTCCTCTGTAGTGATTTATTCCGGGGTGATTTAGTTCTGCTTCTGCTGTTGGCAGTGACCTTGTGTAGTACAGTGAAGGAGTGAACAAGCAAGTATTTTATGTGTCTTGTGCTCTTTTTATGCTTGTGAATTGAGAAATGCATAGACCAGCTGTTCTCCAGGAAGTATGGATTTAAATTTTTTCATAGATATCATGAGCTGGAAGGGATCCATGAGGATCATCAAGTCCAACTCCTTTTGTTTCCCTTTTTTTTTTTTTTTTTTTCCATAGGAAACTACTTTGCAAGCCACTTCTTTATGGGAGGCGAGAAGTTTGACACCCCTCACCCCGAGGGCTACCTTTTTGGAGAGAACATGGATCTAAACTTCCTTGGGAACAGACCTGTTCAGGCAAGTTCTTATATCCTGTCTATTTTGCACTTTTGTTTTCTGCTTAGAAAGCCTCTTCATCAGTTTTCCCAATTGGAACATGGAAATATTTTGAGGCTCGCAGATAGGAGACTGTGGAAAGCTGCCTGCTCCAGTGCAGAGAGCCTCTGTTCGAGTAGGAAGTGCAGGTGAAGAACAGAATTAAGAAGGAGGGACTTCAAATGGAAATTCTGCCAGACATGCAATGCTGTGCAGGCAGGAGGAGGCCCACCAAATACCCTGTGCCACATCTGCATGCGAGGCAGCGATGAAGTGCTGACTGCTTCTCCTTTGCTCTGTGACCAGCAGCTGCACGGCACTCCAAAGAAAACAGAAGATGCAGCTGTCAGCTAAATACCCAATGTGCTTCTGACTGCAGGGACTAGTCTTGCAGTCTCAGAGTTGCGTTATCTGCGTGTCTCAGCCTGGGTTCCCTTGCAGACATTCTGGCACTGAGTTTAATTTCTTCGGAGGGGAGTGGGTGAGAACACTATTAACACAGTGGGACATTTGCCAAATGGGTTTAAGAGTGGGAGGCTGTCGTGGTCTACAGTTTGCCAATGTAAGGTAACGCCCTTTGGCAGCTCTGATTAATCTTCAAGAAAAAAAAAAAGCACTTGAACACACAGCAGCAGCACGGCTTTGTGGAAATTGGCCAGGTTCTCCTTTTGGAATAACTGAGGGCTTGGTTACTGTGCGTGCAGCACTGCTACTGACCACAGTGCTGAGCAGTCGGGTCACAAAGAAAGCAGTTGCTGCCCCCCCATGATGTCTCTGCTGCCTGTGGCTGTGGGTTGGCATTCTTGTGTTGGTCAGAAGTGGCATGTTTTCTTTCAGGCTCTGGATCTTGCCACACCAATATGTTTCTGTGGCCCAAGGGAACAATGCAACAGGATTGTGTGCTGGAACTACCTGAAGCTTGGCAGAAGCAGCAGTAGGCTGTTTGCTTAGCAGATTCCTCATTTCTATGGAGATACACATATTGGTGGTCCCTGATACTCCTCCTCGTTAGTCGTACTGTCTGGTAGCTCGGCATCGCTGCACAGCTCCTGGTAGCTGTGAGTTTGAAGGACCACAACTCTAATGTGGTTGTGAGGTGGCACTGTTGCTGGTTACCTTCCCCATAACAGCCCGAGAGCCTGCCTGGTGGCTCTGTATCTCTGTGTCACAGTGTTGCTTTGACATGCAATGGGATTGCATTTCCAATCTGAGCACCTCCAAACTGGCAGACATTTCAGCCTGACCACCTTGAGCAGACAGGAGATCCAGCAGAGGGATCTGCAACTGTGAGGGCTATGGGCCCCACACTGAGCAATTCTCTCTGCGTTTCTCTGGGGAGGTTCTGTGACCAGTGTGGGATACTAGTCTGAAGCACCATCCTCCTGCATGTAAAGGACAGTCTGTGAGAGAAGATCTCTTGACTGTGGAATAGAATGAGGACCCCTATTCCCATCTCTCTTTTTTTTTCTCCCTTCCCCCTAAACATTTGCCTCATTGTTTCAGAATGAAAGAATTTCTCCCAGTAATCCAGAGCTTCTGCATGCTGATTATCAGTCAGTCACTGTTTGCACGCTGTAGTACATGTGAAAGAGCTGCATATCTTCTGCTCAAGCTGGAGGTAATTTCTTTACTGGAAATAAAAGCTTGTGAGAGCAAGGCTTTCTAGACTGCGAATTCAGAGTGCAGAAACAGAACTTATGAGAGTGCCCTTGTTAAATTACATACCCCTGGTATGCTTGGCCAGAGCAGAATTTTCACTCTGAAACACGCTTGAGTTACCTGTAAATATAATTCTCTCTTACTGTTCTTTAGAGTTAGATGAATGTTTCTTGATTTGGTTAAATTGTTTGCTAGGTAACATGCTGCTACCTTATTTAATAATAAGAAGACAATTATTTGTGTTTGTATTTCAGTTTCCCTATGTAACTCCAGCTCCCCATGAGCCCGTGAAGACACTGAGAAGCTTGGTGAATATCCGCAAGGACTCCCTCCGCCTTGTGAGGTACGGCCTGAACTCCTCACTTCATTCAGCCCGGTGCTCTGGCATCTGGAGCCAAACTGTCAGTAGGGTTTGGAGGAATAACTGAATCCCAGATCTTTGTTGGCAGATGTGTCCAGAAGGTTCTGGGTAGCATTGTGATCAGAGCTTTCAGGCAGTTCACATGCTGCTTTATCCGTGGATTGAGCAATCTGTATTTTCAGAGAGGATCAGTATGTGTCTCTACTAAGAGACTTGAGTGGTAAACAAAGCCTTGGATTTTGCCTGCTATTGCTAGCACAAATGGAACATATTAGTCAGGTCCGTAAACCCTTCAGACAGATTCCTTTCTGCATTGTTGTGTAAGAAGAAGCCAGAAAGTGGTTGCTTCTGGTGCAAGTCACTGACAGGGAGAACTGATTGGTCTTAAGTGAACCTACCTCAGCTTCCTCCTGCTGCCAAGATACAGTTTGGTCCTGGTGTTACGTACTTGTTTAAATGGCTTCTGTCCCATGAGTAGGGAAAGGAGCTCTGGGTAGTCTTGGAGATCTATTAGCTTTGATTACTTTACACTGAGATCTAAGGCAATGCTAGCAAAAATGTGACTTCTGGACTAAATGCAATGGTTAACGCTTTGACTTGAGGCCGCCCTCTTCCACACAGATGGCTGAAGAGCAGGGACCCGGCACGCAGTGCTTTGTTTTGGTCTGAGCACCTGGGCAGAGGTCCAGGCAAAGCACTTCCCAAAGGTCCTTGAGTCTCTGAGTTCTGTGTTACGGACGCGGGGCTGGAGCGGTGGCAGGAGGCCAGCTTCAGCTCTCAGCCAAGGTGATCCTGAGAGCGTGGTGTAATGTGAGTCATTTGAGTCGTAACCGTGCAAAACCTCCGGTTTGTTTTCATCTGAAAATTGACATTGTTTCTTTTTTTTTTTTTTTTGGTGTGTTTTTAGATGAGCGATACCTGTTGTTTCAAAATCGATTAAACAGAGAAAGAGAACTCCTGAAGAAGTAGCTAGCTGTTGGCAAACTGTTCTGAATGCTGTCCAGCTTTTTCAGCTAAGGGCTGTGAAGTTCTTTTCTAGAACAAAGTCTCACATTCTTGCCAGACTTGCTGTGGAAAGGGCAATCTCATTCTCCTTCCAAACATCCACAGTACAACAGAGGAGTTGTTGGTGGGGGTTAGTTCATACAGTTCTATCATTCTCTTTTCTGTGATTTCATGCCCTGCCAAGCAGAGTTGCAGCTCTGGACTGTTTGAGATGTAGTGTCCATGTACCTTGGTGTTATCTTAGGTTTGTGTCCCTGTAATTCCCAGTACTTTCAGTTCTTTCTCTGCCTCATGAGCTCTCATGGGTTCTTGTGCTGCTGTGTTAGTGCTGATGACAGCACCACCAATACTATTTGATTTCATTTTTTACCAATGTAGACCCAAAATGGGATTTTAATTGCCAGTCCTCAAGGACGCATTCTGTCCTGTGCTTTTCAATTGTTCTGGACTAGAGGCTTTTTCACTTCTTCCTCTGTACACATCAAGACACTTGGTGCCCCTCCAGCTTAGTTTATCGGCAGTTGTTGGTTAAGGCTTGGAGATTCTTCCCAGAAGTAAAGTTTTTACCTCCTTCACCAAATAAGATACCATTGAACTGCGTGTCTAGGTACAAAGTAGGCTCTGATGGTAACATCCTCACAGTCTGTTTATTTTTGCTTGTGTTTAACTGAAAATTCGTTGTTCACCTCTGAAGAGAGTATTGATTCATAATGTGGAATGTAGAGCTTTATGGAAGAATGTGAAGAAATGTTCACCCTGGGTTTCCTGCCTTGCTGTCAGCAGACAGAATTCTGAGCCTTGCCAAATCCTGAGTATTTCCAACAGCTTTGGAGAGAAGCAAAAAGTCCCATGCATGTTGATGCTGGAGTTGTGAGTCTTTGATGCCCGTGTGAGTGCTTAATTTCTAACGGGATGAGGCTCTGAGACCTCAGAGGAGGGCAGCGTGAGTTTTGCTGTTAACCATTGACGGTGTCTGTCTTGTTGCCCCTCTTGGCCCTGATGGGCAGGAGCAGGCTGCTTGCTCTTACCTTGAGAGCACTTCCCGCTGCAGGAGGAGGATCAACTCCTGGGCAGTGTTTCACAGAGCAGGGCACCCTGGCTCAGCCACTCTTCCTCAGCACGGGCTTTGGACTTTAGGTAGAGCATCATGGAACAAAAGTGTGAATACTGATAGAGATGTCAGCCAGTTCTTACTTCATTTACTGACTACCTCAACACTGACGTAATGCATTTATAAGTGTATATCATGCTACAAAGTCACACCATACTTAACATTTATACCACATGTCTATTGAGTTGTTCAAAATTTTTAATCTCCTCAGAGGATGAAATCAGGTTCGACTCGACCCCTTTCTGTAACGTTGTCATGGCTGCTGTTAATTATATTTTTATCTTTTAATTCTTTAACAGACGAGCAAAAAGTTCCAGCACTTCCACTGTTTTATCCAGAAGGGATGTCAAACCAAGTGGCCTCAGCTCCCTTGGTCAGCCTGCTTTGCCCTTTTCATCATAGCATTGGATCAGCTGTTTGTTCTCAAGGTGGTCCGCCTGTTCTGCTCTGTACGTGTGATTGTTAAGGCTAAAGTTAATTAACTTGTGTGCATGACCAAGAGGCACACTAACAAAGTCACTGGTTTCTAAGTTAGTGCACGCATCTGTGGCCACCTCACATCAGCACTGTCTGTAGGGCTTGACTAAAATGTACACTGTAAACTTCAAGTGTAGATGGAGAAAGAAGAGCTCTTGAGCCTCCTGAACCTCCTTGTATGCTGCATTTGTTGCAAAGATGGGAGGAAAGCAAAACGTGTGGCTTTGTCTTGCTAATCCCCTGAAGTTTACATCCTGTACCTTAAGGAGGAACCTGAAATGTCTCTGCCTCTCAAAGTATGCACTGTAGTAGTCCTTGCTTGTCCCCTGATTCAGCTGCTGGCTGGCAGAGCTGCCTGTGCAGCCTTTTCTCACGTGAACTTCTTGTTATGTGGCCCATGCTTTCATTAATCTCCAGCACCAGAATGTTACCATGGGAGCTGTGCAGGCAGCCTTACTGTGGCTGCTGCTGTTCAGAATGTGTGCTTTGCCCCTTGTTCCAGTGATGCTACTGCAGGCAGACAGGGCTCTGACTCTACTACTCTGCAGCAGTGCCCTCTCCAGAAGCCTTCCCACCAGGCACTAGGTTGTAGTAACCACTCAGGGATGTCCAGGGTGCCAGATCTATTCTAGTCCAGGTTTCACCCTTTTCTACTTGTAAGTGTGGGAATGTGTTCTGAATACTGGTAGGGAGCTGCAGGAGAGAAGCTGGGAAGTTGGTCTGCAACTCATGCCTGCCAACCTCTGTGTGCAATGAGAATAGGTCTAACCACCATCAGTGCCTGCATGGAACAGTGGCTGGCTTTCCCCTACCCTGCTTCTTCTGGAGGACTGGCAGGTGTGTGTTAGCCTGGCGATCTTGCTCCTCTTGACCTTTGCTGCCTACCTCAGATCAGCAGAGGGCCGCAGAGTAAGGGCTAATTTGCAGCTCGTGTTGCTGCTTTCTCTGGACGTGCACAACACTTGCGAGTGGATTAGTGGATTGTTGCCTTCAGTCTTCTCCCATCGGTCCAGCACAAAAAGTTGAAGCTACACTCATATTTTCTGTGGCTAGAATGCTTGTGTGCAGCCTAGAAGTGTCACGATTTTATTCTTTGAATGTTACTTGCTTGTGTGAAAAGACCATCTCATTCTGTTTCTGGCTCTTGTCTCCTGGATGCTGCAGATGTTTAGGCTGCCCGTTCCTGGGTTTAGTTTTTTTTATAATAGCATGTTGGATATATTCTAACTTGATTTACTCCTCTGACCTAGGTGAACCTCTGGCAAAAGTCTTGTTTTGAGTCTTTCAGGCAGGAATGCAAGTGTATGTGGTAGTTATCACAGAGTTGTAGGAGTTGGAAGGGACTTCTGGAGATCATCTAGTCCAACCCTCCCTGCTAAAGCAGGTTCCCAAGAGATTTAGTGAGGTCACGTTAGTACAAGTGTGCATGTTAGATATTTGATTGTGCTGTTCTTAAATTTTATTTTGCACCTTCTGTATTGATTTGCTGAAGCAGAACACTTCATTCTTGTTCAGTGTGTTAAGTAAAATTCATACTGGAATTCTTAATTAGGCAGCAGTTATTACGTCTCAGTGAACTTGGTAAATATGAATTCCCTTGACAGTTTTTAGACTGAATGATGGAGGTGTGCCTAGCCCATTTCTGAGTATTTTCAGCAGTGCAGCACGTTTGTGGAGGCTGTTTAATGAGGGGAGAGGCCAATTAACACTGTGAACTTAGAGATGGTGCCAAGCTTTTCCTGAATGGTTTAGCTGCCTGGCTCTGACCCAGGCATCCTGGCAGTTAAGCTAATACTGATAGGCAGTGAGACTGGGACTGGGCAGCAGAGCACTATTGTGGTTACACTTCTCAAGGCCAACCTGCTGCATTCACCATTGCTACATAATACAAGAACTAACTGTTGGATCTAAAGTTGTAGAGCTACAGTTGGGTTTGAATTAACATATGAGAATCTGCTTCTGCTCTGCCAGTGAATCATATCCTTTCTGTCATTTGGCACTTAAGGACAAGGGGAGCTGTTCTCGTGGTATGTTGCATTTGCTGTTTGTTACAGGACCTGCTGGTTTCCCTGGCCACTGGCACACGTTAACTCACAGCTCATCCACGTCCATACCTTGCTGCCCTGCAGCCTGCCTGCTTTGTACCACCTTTTTCACTGGATTTGTTGCCTGTGTTTTTAGCAGGAGGGAGGAGTGATGTTCTGTGGGGGTCAGCCATCGCACAGTGGGATCCAGCTGTTCAGTAGCCTAAATCCAAGTTATTACTCCCCTTTATGTTCACTGAAATACCTTCAACTCATTCTTGAATAGGTCATCATGTCTCTGATGCAATTGAATGTGTTAATTTTTATTTATCTAATAAATGTGTGTATGTCTCAGTCATGAAGAATGTTTCTTCTCCTGAAGTTTGATGTTCAGTAGTTGACCTTCTTGGTTCTTTCCATGGCTGTGAGACTGGATGAGATCTCTCAGCATCATTGTTAATTAACTCACTTCATTAACTTCAGAAAAATCTTGGAAGAACCTTCCTCCAAGGAAAGAACAGAAATCTCCTGGGCATTATGGAAGCCTATGGTGACTTTTCTGCCCAGAACACCTACATTGAAGTACTCTTATCCTGATTTTCAGAGTGAATCTGATGGCTATTAAATACCTCATAAATATGTTCTAATCCTCTGGCATTGTCTTGCAGGTATAAAGATGATGTGGACAGTCCTACTGAGGAGAATGGGAAGCAGAAAGTCCTGTACAGCCTGGAGTTCACTTTTGATGCAGATGCTCGTGTTGCCATCACAATCTACTGCCAGGCTACGGAGGAGTTTGTTGGTGGCATGGCCGTGTAAGTCTTGGGCTTGTGGGCACTTGGAGGGTTACAGGACCTCTCAGGTGCTGAGCCTGTCAAACATCTTTCCTTTCTCACCCGTGAAGCGGTGCTGCCACAGATGATGGAAAGGGAATTCTCTTTCTGTTTTATGTACTCTGATAGCTTTGAATATTGCTTTCACTTCCTTCCCCCACAAAACCTATTTCCTCTCTTGTTCCCATTTTGGTTTGTCTTTTGGATGTGGGGAAACCATTTTGTGTGCAGCAAAGGAGAAGAACTCGTAGCTGTACGCTTTTTCAGCGAGATGATTTATGAAATTACAAAAGCAAATTCCCTCCTCTTCAAATACTACCCGTTTTTCCAGATTACACCACTGACTGGATTTTTGTGTTCCCTGTGATGAGAGCATCTGGGCCACCAAAGAGAAGTTCAGTTTGGCATGTACTTGTGAGTCTGTGAGGAACTGAAGCCCATCCAAAGTCCCTTTTTAGGGTAAATGTCCGCCTCAAAACAGTATTGTAAAATGGTTGTCGGGAAGATTTACTGCCCAGAAAGCCTGCCTGTATGTTTCCTGCCAGGTACAGGCTAACCTTTGGCTAGCTGTAAAAAGAATGGTCTGGGCGTGATCCATGGAGTCTTCCCCAGGCATTTCATTGTAGTAATATATCTCTACGGATTTCAAAGCCTTTTTGTCTAAATAAGCACATTTAAACCATTCCAATCAAGACTGTGTCTGTCCTCTAAGATTACAAAAAGTTTCCTCTCTTCATTGAGGGCTAGGGTGGGTGAAACTTGCTCTTCCTCGTGTACGTTAAGCACATTTGAGCTACTGGTACGTGACTGCAGATTTCAATAACCATGGAACAAAGAATTCTTGTTCTATGGTTAAAGGCTGCAAAAGCTCTTGGCTTCTTCTAGTAGAGGCTTTTGGCTGATCAGCAGCTCTGTGCACGTAGTGCTGATGGCTTCTGCAGTTGTGCTCTTGATGTGGAGGTAAAGTCATGGCTTATTTAAGTGATTTGCAGAGGTTTCAGCAGGGAGAAATATGTATGACAAGCCATAAAGTGGCTCGTGTGCGTTATACAAAGTATAAACATCCCACTAATGATCAATGAATAAGGTGGCTTTAGAAATGAGACAAGTTCAGAGCTCCCATCCTGATGTGCATTCTTCCAAACTGGAGGATGTCCTGGTCCAGGATTTTGTTAGGCCCCTCTCTTCTGTTGAAGCTTGTGACTGCTTTTATTTGAAGAAGTTAATTAATTAGCTCCTTATAAGCGACTGAAAAATCTCTTTTGACAAACTCAGAAAATCCCTTCAGCTCTGAAAAACTGAATCTATAGAATGCAGCAGGGTGCCTTAGAAATCCTGATGAAGTTTCCATGTTCTATCTCTTAGGTCCTTAGGTTTCCTGTGAATTTAGTGCTAGTGAAGTGCTGGAATGGCAACCTTGGAGCTTCAAGTCCTCTTTTCCTAATACAGGTACAGCGTGGGCAGGCAGCTAGTTTCCCTTATGCTGCCCTGCAGAGCATTCCTTGGTTTTCATCCCAAGAAGGAAACCGTGATGGGCCAATGGGGAGAGCTCCATGGCCAGGGTGGATACATTATCGTAGCTATTGTATAGAACTTATTGTTTCTGGACTCTGTGTGTTCACTTCTGTAACTAGGAACTCTGTCCTCTCACCACTCTGTCCATTGATTAGAGGTGGAAAACACAGTTTTTGGTTCCCTTAAAAGAATGTATTCTACTGAAATTTCATACCACGCATTAAGCCAGTGGCTTCCTCTTGTTCTGTTATCTGTTCCTCAAAGCTCATGCAACAAACATGAATTACCTAATTGCTTTCTAAATTGAATTCCTAGCTACAGTTTCTGAAAGTTAACGTAACAGTTAACTTCAGAGAAAAATATACTTCTTTAAATACAAATTTTTTGATCCACCCTGTCCATGGTTTGCCAGAAGATGGATCTCTGCTCAGGTGATGAAGGAGAAGTGAACCTTACCTGCCTCTGCACGAAACCAGGATCTGTGGTCAGTGCTCATTTCTTTGCCACATGTGCCTGGTGCTGCTGAGCTGCCCTGTTAGGATGGATGCATTTCCCAGAGCACTGATGCTTTATGCTGAAAGCCAAGGCACTTGGATTCAGCTCTTGCATCCATTGCTGTCCTTTTATTTAATAAATCATAGCTTAATTTCCTCGTAGTAGAGGGTTGGTGAACTGTCTATTTCTGCTCTGGAGTTCTTGGACAATAAATGCTATAGAAAAATGGGGTGTGGGGTGCTGTACCAGAAGCCAGTAAACTTTTTGGAAGGCATGATCCTGATTTCATGCAGATGTGCAGGTAATAGGGGCTGGGGGAAGTGAGATACAAGTACAGACTTTATAAGCTGCTTTAATTCAACCCAGGCTATTTTTCCATGTGGAAGTGGCTCATGAAGCACATCTTGGGGCTAGTGCAGCTGCCCGAATGAGGCATCTCTGCTTCTCTGGATTTGCTGGCTGCTAGTAAAAACCTTTTGAAGCTCTGATTTCAGCTTTGCAAAGCAGTTCTGAAAGGACAGTGCTATAATTACTTTGATTTATTATTTTCAAGTTCTAGTGGGGAAAAAAAAAATGGGACTGCATTTTTAGAGTTTTAAGTATAGAGAGTGCCTTTGTAGTGCACTAGCAGGAATGCAGCTTCCCTCTGTGTGAGGTGATACTTCTCTCTTTTTCTCAATTTCTCTTGGTGCTAACACCTACATTTAAGTAACAAGCGTGTGCAAGAGTTGCACTGCACTATGTATGAATCCAAAACTGTATCTCTTGCTGTCCAGCACTTGATTGGGAAGAAGACTGCTTTGTTTTAAAGACCCTTTTTTTTTTTTTCACTTTCCTAAATTGATGCTAATCCCTAAAATGGGAGAAACTTTCTGGACCATTTTCTAAAGCAGAAATTTCCTCCTAGTCCCTGGCCTGCAGCATGGCTCCTTAAAAGTGCTAGCCAACTTATTCTTGCTTCTTTGCTGGAGGAACTGCCAAACCTGATAGCATCCAAACCTGATAGCATCAATGCTTCTGCTCCTGTGAAACTGCTGCTGGGAACATCATTATGTTCATGCAATTTGCAGTGGGAGGATGGAGGGGATGTGACTCTCAGTGAGCAGAGGCACTGCTTGTTGTCAAGCTTGTGCTCACCTTGGAGCAACAGCGTTCCCTTTGCCTCTGGTCTGTGGGCCTGTCTTTACGAATAGCCAGTCTCTGTGACCAGAGGGAAGTGTTTCTGCAATCCAGGAAACTTCCTCCTAGAACTGCTTGGGCTCCATCTAAAAGCTGCTGGCTTTATCAGCGTGGGCCTGTGCTGCCTGTACTGACCTGTCTCAGAGAGCGTTCAGTACGTTCCTGGGTATTGCTGCTGGGAGATGTGTTCAGCTGTACTGCTTCCCAGCCAAGATCTTGGCAACATGTGTCTCCCAGCCACTACCTGCCTCTTGTCCTGAGCTACTGAACTCTGAATTTCACAGAGAGCTGTGTTGTTACCTTTTTGGGGTTGTAGTTGACCAATAAAGTGTGAAGACAGTGTATGTATGTGTTTGGGTAAAAGTAACCAGTACTTTCTGGTGCTAGTGCAGATACAGTAGCATCCTCTTGAACAACATGGGTATTAGTTTAAATCTGGAGGGAACCACTGCTCTATGTGAATATCTCTTGTCCAGGAAGAGTGAGCTTAAAGAATCTGTAGATGAAAAAAATGCTAGTTCTCGGAAGAACGGCTGGTGAATGACCCAGAGGATAACAGAGACCAGATCTGTCTATGTCTGGAGCCTTTCTTACGGCATGGAGTTAGTGGCAACCTGCTTCTGAACAGCTCAACATCCCTGTTATCCTCAGTTTTATTTATTTTTGTGGTTTTGTCCATTTATTTGGTTTTGGGAAGTTGGTGGGAGGGAGAACCTGGGATGTTGAGTCAGGAGGATATTTTAGAGATGGGGGGATTAGCGAGTGATTGGGTTTGTTCTGTTTGGCAAATTGTGGAGTGCAGAGATTAAGGGCAGTCCAGAGAGGAGGTGTGCAAGGGGTGGCTGGGATGGGACCTGGCTAAAAGGTATCAGAATCCCTGCCTTAGCACAGGGAGGCACAAGCACACAGATGTGTGAGCTGTACATCGGCTACTTGCTAGTGATCACCTGTAAGTCTGTGCTATCCTTCAGAGAAATGATAGGATAGTCTGTATTGCTTTCCCTTGCAGTGCTAACAGTTCCTAGAGAGTAGTTGAAGGACTTCCAATTTATAGCCTGCCTTTTCCTGCCGTGGATGATTGGTGTGTTTATACCCTCAGATTTGTTGCAGGAGACAGATACGCTTTTGGGAGCAGGTATGGAGATACTCATGTTCTTTTTTCGTGTGTGCTCAGTGAACGTATCCTTTCCTTTTCTGGCACAGCCTTGATGTGCCCACACACTATTAGGTTCCTGGGAGGGCCCCCAGGACTTTTCCAGCTGTGAGTATCCTGCTGACTAGCAGGAGGAGTTGTGTAGTTGTAACATGGCAGCAGCGGGTGTTTCCTCAGGGGAAGGAGTCAGACCAGCTGGAAGCACTTGCAGCAGCCAGCTCTGAGGGCAGGAGCAATGTGGGCAGATCAGGAGCTGCTGATAAATGTGACACAAGAGATGTGAGTTTTGCAGTCCTTTCTTGCAACGAAGACCTTCCTCTTTGGACAGAAAAAGTACTCTTTCTCGTCTTAGTAACATTGTCAATGTTGTTTCTTTGTTATAAGGAGAAAACAATGAAAACACACCAGTTTAGCTGTGCTAGTCTTCGCCCTTCTCAGGGTTATGCTGTTCCTGTTGCTGATGCACAAATGGGTTTGCTGGAGATTTTTTAGTCTCATTTCCTTGCTTCTTTTGCAATGCCTGCTACACATTACAAACGTCCTACCCCTGTCTTCCAAACTGACAGCGGATGTGACACTGCAATACATGATGTGTTTTGTCTGCATGTGGAGGTTTGAATAGTTGGTTCACAAAATGAAATCCAACTGAAATGTGTAGCTCAGTGCACGGCCGTTTCACTAAAGCTTGTGTAGGACAGACAGCAGCGCTCATATTCCTTTGTTTAATAAATAGCCTCTGTCTGTTCAGAGCCTTTGAAAGGTGCTCATGCTGCTTTTGGCTGTGGACTGTGGTGATTAATGTGAATTCTTTGCACAGAGTGATTTCTTCAATGTGAAGAAACCAGAGGCAGAGGTTTTTTCTGCTAGGCGCAAGCCTTAGAGCCAAAGCCTGCTTTGATCTGTGCAGGCACCAGTCCCCAAGGAACTGTAGTGTACAAAGTTCACATGCTGGAAAGCTAAATTGTGTAGATTTCATTGAACAGACAAGCCCTCTGTCTTTAATGAGAGTTCTGGCCTTTGTGCCTCTCTCTGTTGCTGTTCTGTAAGTTACCATCTTTGAAGCCTGGCTAGAGTCAGGAGCGCAGCTCTCCCTGCAGTGAGCTCAACAGCTCAAGCAAGAAGGCTGCAGGTGCTGGAACAGGATCTGGACGGCAGGGTTTCATTGCACGGTAAGGTTTTTGTTTCCTCCTGGCCTGGCTTGGAAGCCAAATCCTGTGAGGAGGCAGGGGAGGAGGAGGAAAGTGTGCATGGCAGTGACTGCAGTGCACCAACTGAGCACCCACAACTTCTGTGTAGGAGTTTTCTGGGGCTGGATCTTGCCTAACTCTGGCAGAGAACCAGGGCTGCAGCCTTCTTACATTTTGTTAATGTTTCTTTTGTCAATAAAAATCACTTTGAGTTACTGGGGACACTTACTCAACTTCCCTCTTCCCCCAAAGCTGACTTGTTCAGATCCTGTCCAAAGATGAAATGGAAATGTGCAGATGGAAGAGAGGGGCATCGATGTACTTGCTCCACATCAACTCCTGCCCCCTTTGAACATCAGCAGAACATGACTAGCTCTCTCCTCATCACAACAACGTGAACCTGCCAGGCAGCTGCAGGCTGCAGCAGTGGAAGAGCTGGTTCCTGAGTACCCTCTAGAGCTGGGACTGGTGCCCTGCTGTAAATTTCCCCAGGCACCGACTTAGGGAGGAGTGAGGGAAAAACTCCCCTGCATGTTATTCTTGCATCTCTAGTGAGTGTGTAGCAACAGCAGCTTCATTCAGCTTAGCCAGAGGTTCCCAAACACCAGCTTGCCCCTGGTGGTTTGAAAGCTAATTAAGGTCTACAGGTGCCCAGTAGCAAATCTAGTCTGCTTGAGCCATGGACTGAGCTCCTGCATGCAAGCAGGAAGTGCTTCTCAGCTGAGGGCAGAGGAGTGAGACTTGGGGAATCATTTCAGTTCGTTTCCTGGTCTCTTGAAATCACTGTGTTGTAGCCTCTCATCTGCTGGTTCTGTGTTACATGGCTAATCTGGGGGTCTGGCACGGAGGAGGAAGCAGTCAATATGGGGTGTTAGCTTTGCTCTGTGGGAGTAAAGATGTGTCAGAGAGCTTACAGGAGGAGATGAGCTGCATGAATCCTGAGGACAAAGCTGGGGGCTGCGGCTGTAGTCAGTCATGTGGTTCCTTACATTGTTTGTGGTTCTCATGGCTGTCAGGGGTACCTGAGCAAACAAGCAAGTTTAAGAATGGGAATGGAGATTTCGGTTTGGACCTGATCTAACAGGACAAACCCTACTTCTTCATGACCTTGAGCTGCCAGGGATTGCAAGGTAATTTTTTTGGGTCTCCCATACGGATGGCAAGCTGCCCTGGTGCTGTCTGAAAAGTTGCAGCCTGAGAACTCTGATTTCAGCCTTTATGCAGGTAAAGGCCATGCATTTCTTCTCTGGTACCATTTATTCTTAATACATATTCTCTTTCTGTCACGTCACCTTGGCCCTACGGAGTTCCTCTGCTATGAATCTGTGTACATGGGTTATGTCCTTTCTCAGGAACTGGAAGCAGTGTATGCCAACAGCACGTGGATTGCTTATATTCTTCAACAAGCACACTGTCTATGTCAAGCATCCAGGCCATCTCTGACCTCTGCTCTCTCCTCTGCACTTCAGTTGCAGTATGTTCCTCTCTTATTGTCAATTAGATAAGTCATTCCCCTCCTTCCCAGCTGCACAGGGAGAATTGTGCCTCTCTGCATAGCTGGGAAGCTTTGAGAGAGCCAGAAAAGGAGCTAGATACAGGCATAGTCTATTCATTGTGCCTGACAACTCAGTAAATAAAACTTCACTCAATTGCGAGCTCTGTAATTCACATACAAAAGATCTGTCATCCTGATCTCTCCCACACCGTGCTTTAAATGCAAAGGATGGAGTGAGACCTTCCAGTAAAGCAGCACAATTGTAGTGCACTTCAGAAAAGTCTTTGAGGGTGAGGTATTGTCAGTGCACCTACCTTGGCAAGAAAAACAGAGAGCATGTGATGGTCCTGGTCTTCATCATGACCTTTCAGAATTTAACACTGATCCCGTGACAAGCCTTGAAGACCATCTCCTCCTGGATCCTCACAGGCTGCTGGAACTACACCAGCTTTCCAGGGAAAGGCAGTTCGTGCCAATGGAGAACCTAATTATTTCTTGGGTGTGAGAAGAGTTAAGTATCCATCATCATCTGGTATCCAGGTTCTTAGCGCTTCAGCTGCAAAATGCATCCTAATGGCTGTGCTTTAAATCTCTGTGTTGGACAATGAGCCCTGGAGGGCAGGCAGCCATCCCTGTGAGCTCTGTGCACTGACCTCAGGTTGGGAGGCCTAGAGCTGGCAGTGTGGGTGCTGGGAGCCTGGCTCAGCCCGTCCCCCTGTATGAGCAGGGTTCCTTTGGGTCCTGCATCAGCTGGGGCTGGGAATGTGCCCTGCCTTGCCCTGCCTTCCCCTTCTGCTTAGAGAGGGGGATGCAGTGGTAGGGTTGCTAAAAGTGTCTTTAAAAAGTCACCAAGTATGCCTTGCCACAGAAATGTTGCTAAGGAGACTGAGGAAGGTTAAGCTCCAAAAGCAAGATAGAAAATATGTATTAAAGAGTTACAGTAAGTAAAGCAGGAGCTGCATTCAGCTGCTGGTAGGAAGCAGAGCAGCTGCTGCTGCACCTTGTCCTCCAGCCAGTGCTGACTGTGGTGTCTCATCCATTACAAAGTCTCTGCACATGCACCAATCCCATTTCGTCGTCCAGGCTCTTTAGTGTAAAATAGCTTCTTGTACAATTTTAAGGCTCAGATGTGTCTTCACTAATCACCTCTGCCATCCTCCAGCCCAGTCTTTTCTACAAGATATGCAGTCTCAGGTGTGATGCTCAGTTCTGCAGCTCTTGGCTGATTGTACAACTTGTGCTTTTCCCATGTTTGCTCCACCACCTCTGGGAGTGAGCTGTCCAGCCCTCCTGCTCCCAGCTTAGAGAAGCTGGAGGGCATTTTGTCTGATGTAGAAGAGCTTTTCATCGCCATTCTCTTCTGGTGTGCTGTGTTCCTTCACAAAGAGCAGTTAGGCTGATGCTAATTGGAGCTTTCCAACTTCTGCTTATGCAGCTGGTGGCTTGTAAACTGTGTCTGCATTTTGTAACAGCTGAACGTCCTCTTCTATTCAACAGAATTGTATTTTACCAGCAAGGATTCTCTTTTCTGTACCTCTGTGCATACTTTGTTAGCTGCTTTACCTGACAGCACTCCATGCTCATTTGGCCCACAGCAAAGCAATGCCTTGGTCTCTTCTGGTGTTGTCCTCTTCACAAGGCTGGCAGCAGCACTGTCCACCTTATTGTCTGAGTTGTTACCAGCAAAATCTGCCGAGCTGGTTGGCAGGGAGTACTTTGTGATATCCCAACTTGAATTAAGGAAAAACTCAACCTAGAGCTCCTGGTCCTCAGAGCCTGTTCCTGGGCTGTCTGGTTGATCATGGCCAGTGGCAGTTAAGTCTGAGCATTCACCAGAGCTTCTGACTGCTCAGAGATCTTTGCAGTGACTGGAGGCCAGCGTTCTCCCAGTCTAACTTTATGAAGCTTTGCCCTGGAAGTCAGGTTTAGTGTAGGAGAGACAACATCCTATTATTGTGATGGGTTGTTAACGTCTTCCTTGTAGAACTGAAGATAGGCCTGTCTGTCACTGGGCCTGTGGAGGTCTGTTGTTTCTGCAGTGTAGGCCTGTTGGGCGAGGGATCTTTCTCTCTGTTTTGTCAACATGCCCTGAACACAGTGTTCATAGCTCAACAGCACAAAGGCTGTGGTGGTAAAACCAGCTTTGGATGCTCCCACCCTGCTTTATAGTCCACTGTGCCAGAGCTGGCGTAGTGAGACACTGCACACCTTCAGCTCAGAGATCTCACAGCAGAAAGGGGCAAAAAATCCTGTTTCGCCATTGCAGCCCCTTGTGAGTTGTGCTACATGTAGTGAAATGTATCCTCTGGGGCAGACAGTGCTGAGGGTTCTGGTTGCAGGAGATGCTGGATGTTAGCTCTGGTCCCCTACCCAGAGGCGCACAGCCCACCCTGGCAGCACTGGGACGTGGCTGCACTTCATTGCTGGCCCTTGGGTCAGTGGGAGAGTTGTGACTTGCACCTCAGGGGAAACATGTGAGGAGCAGAGAGCTGGGGAGTTGATCTGAATGGATCTTGCTTGCCAGAATGGTCCCATGCCAAGTAGTGTTTCTCACTGCAGTCCTGTCCTGCAGAGGCCAAGGACAGCTCTTAGTGCCTTGTTGTGTGTTGCTGCTGTTAGATCACTCTTCATTCTTCCTGGGTTTCCTGCAGAAGATAACTGTGTACTGGGTGGGAAGGCAGCGTTGCCTTGGCTCTGGATTTAGTGTGCTAGCTTTTGCTAGGCTGCTGCACCCCAAAACTCCTCTGACACGCAGTGTTTTCAGGCAGGTCAGTATGGATCCAATCAGACCTTGCCTGTCTGCGCTGCTTTCCCTCCTCGTGCTCACCTTCTTCCCTCCCCCTCCCCTTTTTGTATTCCCAGTGAATGGCTGCCAGCCCCTGCCAGCTCTGCCTCTTTGAGCTTCCACTTGTGATTCCTGGAAGGCAGACAGGCGTGAATGAATGAGAGCCTAGCAGAGAGCAATCACTTGTTACAGCAAGTCTTCTTTTACCCCTTTCTTCAGATACAGCACAAAGAATCCCTCTCTGCAGTCTGAGACGGTTCATTACAAGAGAGGGGTAAGCCAGCAATTCTCCCTGCCTTCCTTCAAGATTGATTTCTCGGACTGGAAGGATGATGAGGTAAGTCTTTTCTCAGTGTCGTCTTCTTTCCACAACTCTGTTGCCCCAGAAGCGTTGGCCTCCATTTAGTGTCACTGAGATACGGTTGGAAGATTTGCACTCACAGCTGCCACGGCATGTTTTGTGGGTGTGAGACAAACAGGGCCCTGGGAAGAGCAGATATGAACACTGCCTGGGAACTTGGCAACAAGATGAAGCAAACAGGGAAGAAAAGAAACTGAAAGAAGCAACTTATGATAACGCTGGTCAGCTGGCATCCCAACAACTGGCGTAGGAGGGAGGCGGCAGAGATTGGCACAGGAGCTGTTCCCAGAGGAGCCTACGCTCTTCAGCCTTGTTCTCCCTGCCAGCCAGAGAACTTGTGGGAACAAATGTAGCCCTGTTCACTTCCTCAGTCTTTCCCAGTTACCTTTGGACAGGGTTGATAGAGATTCTAAAAAGGTCTGTCTTCATCTCTTTTCTTCTTTTTGGCTAGTCCTCTAGAGCAGACTGCAGTGGTCTCCAAAATGGGATGCACGCAGGACAGTTCACTGGGGTGTGAGAAGAACTACAGCAGTAAATGTTCATAGTTCATAAATTAATATACATGTGTTTGGAGTGTATGACTAAAATTGTTATACTCATGGGAGTGAAAAATCAAAATAGTTTGGAGACTGCTGTTCTAAAAAAGCAGTACCATGCAGTGAGGGGATACTCTCCCTCCTGGGGCAGATACACACTGGTGCATTAATGCCTTCCTCCTTTTATTTTCATTTAACTCATAACTGCAAACAGATGAAGGTTTGGTTTTAATTAAGCTCTGTGGCTTTTATTACATAGCAAGATCTATGGAGTCCTATTAATGTTGGTATCTTTGCAGAATTCCAATCCAGGCAATAACTCTGCTTCTTGAGCCTCTAAAAGTTGGCCCAAGGGCTTCCCTGCATGTTACACGAGGCAGGAAGGCTTTGGTGTTTGCCCTCCTCTGTGCAGAGCTGTCCTAAGACATTCCTCATGCAGAGGAGCTGGCCCGTAGCTACTGCTAATACACTTGTTCCTGCAGACCCTTCTCCCAGGTCAAAATTAATACAGTGCTCCTTTCTTCTCTCAGGCTTGTATAAGAGTATTGTGTATGTGAACCCTAATAGGAAACACTATCTATTAAAAAAAATTAAAAAAAGGAACGAAAGAAAAGTCATCTTTCATGTATTTTGAAAAGACTGAATAGCTATTGTCTTGAAGTTACAGTTTTAACTAGAATCAGTCCTGTGCTTTAACAGCACTGTGGCAGTTACCAAGAGCCTGCAGAGTCTGGTCTCCTGATGTCCTGGTTTCTCTGCCAATATATGATTTCACAAGTTCAGCCTACAAAAGCCTGGAAGAGCTGCTTTTCAACCCCTTCTGTCATCTGAGGGAACTGGAAAGCAGGAGCTCAGATCCCCTTCTTAAAGAATTGGGAAGCTTGATTTTCACTTAGGTTCATGCC
This sequence comes from Numida meleagris, assembly GCF_002078875.1. Lineage (NCBI taxonomy): Eukaryota > Metazoa > Chordata > Aves > Galliformes > Numididae > Numida > Numida meleagris. Next base: position 12,830,060 of record NC_034421.1, on the reverse strand, counting down.
AGCAAGGTTTTAATTTGAGTACTGAAGTCATGTCCCTTTGACAGCTTAAAGGGAAAGGGAGATGCTGTGGAAAAGCAATCGTCTAGCTCCCTTTGCTTGATTCTGCTGCGTCCTCTGGTCTTTTTCATTGCTTTTATGGGGGCTCTGGTTGTGGAGACAATGTGAGACAAACACTGTGATTCGGAAGTTTCTTTTCCCACTTTGGCTGTGTGTATACATTCTTTTTTTCAGTCCAGTAAAATGCTATATCTTCTTTACTGTCCACTGAAATGCAGCGCTTTTATCTGCCAGCTGGCTGAGTGTTATCAATCAGCTGTATACAGATGTGTTCGGATTGCCTTCCAACTTCATTGTTGTTGTCAAAAAAAAAAAAAAGAGAGATTTCTTTCATGTTTTTTTTCAGTGTAATACTCAGAGATGATGTAGTTCTTGGCTGATCAGCAGAGTGGAAAATAGTGTTATGTTGAGTTGTTCTGTGGAAAAACCTTATAAAAACACACTTTTTACTTTGTTTTCATAATACACTGGTTTGCTCGTGAGCTATAGTGTAAGGCTTGTGTTGGCAGTTATTTTCAGGTCCCTAAAATGATTGGAAAATGGACCATTAAAGAGGCCTTTTGTCTGAGAGTGCAAAAGTTTATATGGTAAAACAACCACGGCTGGTTGTTTTACTGTGATGTGACTTTCCCTTCGCATGGACAAAAAGTAGCCATTGTGTTATGGTAATAAATCAGAGCAGGAAGCAAAGCAAAGCCATTAGCTTCTTTCAGCAATCTTAATCAACTGTCCTCAGTGAATTAATTTTTTTTTGCCTTCTCTGGCATGCTGTAATAGTTCAGAAATGCAGAGTTGAAAATAGTGACCGTGTGAGTTTCTTCTAACAAGTACTGAGATGTTAAATTATGTTTTTATGTTCTCTGTGTTTCTCTGCTCTTTTGGAAAGAAATTATGGTCGTTTGAAAGAGGAATAAAACGTAAAATCATCATACACAGACTGAAAATCAGTATCCCTCAGGTTTGAAGACAATCTGAGACAGCAGGGGTCAACCCATAAGGTCTTCCAGCACATGCTTTCCCTGTGCAGTTGGATATGTGTATTTGAACAGTTGTGTGCATAATGCAGCCAAGAGATGTTTCTGGAAAATGTTCAAGTTGTGTGCTCCTGGGCCACTCAACTCCTAGCAGAAGAGTGGAAGGTTGGGATTGTCTCTGTTCTCACACAATCAGAGAATCTCAGAATTGTAGGGGCTGGAAGGGTCCTCCAGAGATCACTGAGTCCAACTCCCCTGCCAAAGCAGGCTCTCTACATCAGGTTGCACAGGCAGGCATCTAGATGGGTCTTGAATATCTCCAGAGAAGGAGACTTCACAGCCTCTCTGGGCAGCCTGTTCCAGTGCTCCATCACCCTCACTGGGAAGAAGTTCTTTCACATATTGGTGCGGAACTTCCCATGCTCCAGTTTATGGCCATTTCCCCTTGTCCTATCCCCACAAACCACTGAAAAGAGATTGGCCGTATCCATGGGCCACACAGCCCAAGGGAGGGTGAGAGCTGTAGACCAAAGCACATGCATGCAGCTAGTAACAGAGGTGTGGCCATGTGGGCTATGGGCTGGGGCCTCTTGGTGGATGGATGACGGGGTACATCGTATCCATGTACAGTTATCAACATTTAGATGTAGTTCATCCAGGGTGGAACCATTTCCAGCTATGCCAGGGCTTGCCCTGAGGGTTGCCTTGCATCCAGTCTGGTGTTTTGGGTTGCTTTTGTGCCAGTGACTGAGAGTATCCTCATGGCGTTGGAGGAAATCACAGGACCAGCGGTTCAGAGGGTGAGGAAAGAGCAGGAGGCCCCAGAGCACCAGCTGAACGACCCCATGGCGCTTTGAAGTGAGTCTCAGCTTTCACTGGGAAGCTGGAAACAGGCTGCCTGGAGCACTGTGGTGAAAGGACATCTTTTTCTCTCTTGGCAAGAGATGAGACAAGAAAACCAAATCAGTAATTAACAAGAACACCAGAAATCCAGTCTCTGAGCCACTTCCGTTCCTGGCATAGGACAGTGTTTGTAAGGTTGTATTTTTCTTGCATGTATAAGATCATACATAGCTTTTGAAGTGCTTTAATGAAGTGCAGGGCAAGGGAAGAAACTGAGTCTATTTTCCTTGCACTCAAGGAAACTCTCAACTCTTTACATTTTCACCCTCATCCATTAGAAGGTCGGGGACCTGAACTTCATAACATGCCAAGAGATGGAAATCAGTCTGGTGTTTCTTCAAAGTGCTGTGCGAGCTTGAAGTTTTGCAGATTTCTTTCTACATCTTCAAGAACTTCATACAAAAATTAGGGCTTTTTTTTGTGGTGTGGGAAGCATAACGTGTACTGCTGTTCTACGGTCATAGAATCATAGAATGGCTTGGGTTGCAGGGGACCTCACAGCCTCCCCAGCTAAAAGGCTAAATCATAGAATCATAGAATTAGCTAGGTTGGAAAAGTCCTACAAGATCATCCAGTCCAACCATCCACCTACCACCAATAACCCCACTAAACCATGTCTCTCAACACCATATCTAAACATTTCTTGAACACCTCCAGGGAAGGTGACTCCACCACCTCCCTGGGCAGCCCATTCCAGCGCCTGACCACTCTTTCAGACAAGCAGTATTTCCTAATGTCCAGCCTAAATCTCCCCTGGTGCAACTTGAGGCCATTCCCCCTCGTCCTGTCCCTAGTTACAAGAGAGAAGAGGCCAACCCTCAGCTCACTACAACCTCCCTACATCATCAAGAAATAATGCTGAGAATTCTGTGCTGTAGAGCTTCCTGAAGTCTCATAATCTCTGAGGCCCACAGGCACGGCCAGGGCAGTAGCATGGCCTTCAGTGGGAGAGGCTGCTGCTCCTGCAGGTGAAAAGCTTGGTATCCTGCAACTTCATTCTTCTATTGCTAACGCAATTGCAAGTCTTCAGACAGGCCTGGTGTGAATTGTCTAAATTCATCTTGTTTCCTTCCCTCAGCTGAACTTTGACTTGGACCGTGGTGTGTTCCCGGTGGTCATCCGAGCAGTGGTGGATGAAGGGGATGGTAAGCGTGGCATAAGCTCACTCAGTCTTCTTCTGGTTGGCTGGATGTTAAGTGGCCCTTCAGGGAAGGCCTCATTCTGCAAAAGCAAAAACATTTTACGTGCAGCAAAGATGTGGGGAGCTTTTCCAGAATAAAATTATTTCAGGAACTCACCATTGCTTCCTTTTGTTAAAAGAGCTGAGCTAATCACAGACTCTTACATAAAGATATGCTTTTAAAGATGACCCTGATTTTTTGACAGGAAAGTTGGTCAGGTAGTTAGTTTTGGAGTGGGGTTTAGGAGAGCTGGGGTTAGATCTTGGCTCTGCCACCAGCACCAGCCCCAAACTGGAACAAATGACTCCGTCTCTCTTTGAGTTTTCTGTTTGCAGTCCTGTGATGCAAGGATGGAGTTTGTCTCTTCCACCTCTTTAAGGTTAAAGCCATCTTTGTCAAAGCTAGAGCTATCTGTTGGGCTGAGGGGCCTTCCAGTAGGAGCAGTCAGAGGAAAAGAAAGGGCTTTTAAAGCCTCAGGCCACTGTTCAACCACATACAGATTAATTCAGCACTTTAAAATTATCTTCTTTTTTTCCCAAAGGAAGTTGAATGATATAAATAAAAGAGCGTAACTTTTGATGGTAAATAATATTGCTGGTTATTTTTAAAGCACACTGCCCTTTCAGAGAAGAATGGGCAGTAAATGTTAATCACGTTGCGCTGTGTTTTCCTTAGGGTGTGTGTGCTTTGGGGCTCTGTGTGTTTGCACTCATTCTGAGCACTGGTGATGAAAGGGGCACAAGAAAGTCACATGTTCTCTACAACTGATGGCTGTTGTGCTCAGCAGGACCAGCGTTCTCCTTCTGCTTTTTGCAACTTTTTGTACAAAACTGAGAAAAAATCAGAAAGGAAAAAAATCCCTTTTTGATTGTACTGTTTATTGCAGTTTGCGTGCTCTGCTTCCTATGTGAGAGTGCAGAGAAATTCATTGCATTATTTTACAGTCCTCCAAGCAAACAGAACTGGATGAGCCAATTTAAAGTGTGACTAACAAAGCATGCTGCAACATAAAAGAAATTGCTTTTAGAGTGCATCTGTTTTTACTGATTTCAGGCGCTGTTAGTAATATTGGCATATATATCTTGACCACAGATAAAAAAAACACCTTCCACTATTTGTTGAGTTTTTGCCAATGTATTTCTACTTTCTTATGTTAGACATACCGAGAAAGACCAAAAATAGAACAGGAGGCAGCTTGGGAAGCATACATTTATGCACATACCATGTCAGCTCTCAGCCAACAGTGAACTGTCATCTATATTAATAACCTGGAAAGGCAATTTCTTTTAAATCCTCTCCTGGAAAGAATATCAGCACAAAAATATGTGACACTTGAACAAGACTGGGAGAAATTGTTGTGTATTCTGGTTCTTTTTTTACTGGTGAGGTGGGCAGGAGCTAGCCTTGCATGTTTGGAGTACTTGGAAAATTACAGCTAGCTTGTAACTACTTGCAATAAATAAAATTGAATGGGAAATTAAAGTAGCAGTCAGCAAGATGTCGGTTTGGACTGATTTCTGCCAAGGAGATGTTTGTGTTCCTTGAAGAATGTGAGCTTGCAATGTTAGCACTCTTCATTCCTGCCTGTGGAATTGCTCTCAATAAAGGTACAGAAATCCTTAAGGGAGGGAAGGTGCTGTGCTGCCCCAGCCATACGTGCTGCTTGAATGAGCAGGATATGAAGGGAAGCCATGTCTGTTATCTCTTCCTTGGCTATTCAGATTGCAGTGAGGGACCTCTGTTCTGGATGCCACTGTGTTCCTGATTGCACCCTAATTGCTGTGACCATTCTTGGTTATCCAGCAAATCTACAGTTCTGGACTCTTATTCCCCAGGCTGCTGTTTCCAAGCACGGTCTCTGTGCCACAATCCAGTGAATGGTTCCTTTTTTGCCTTTGTTGTTCATGGGGCCCCAAAGAAGCTATCAAGCTCCCATCCCTTTTTAGACATCACAGGAGACATTTCCTCCAGCTGTTAACTTTCTGGCACAGAGCTCATAGAGGTGCCTGTCTGCTCTTCTGCATGTGCTAACCACAGCAGAGGTAGGTCCAGGTAGGGCTGAGTGGTGACATAGACCACCTGAGACCTCCTCTTCCCATAGAGTCTGAGCATAGTTAGACAATAGGCAGACAGTTGGAGCTGAGCAGGACTGTGGAGTCTTGAGCCAGAGAGGTCAGGACTGTGCCTCTGTTTGGCACCTGTGTTTCCCTGTGGTTTTGTTTGCTGATAGAGCCGTGGATGCAGTACAGAAACCTCTGCTGACCCCTTCTGAATGCTGCTGGATTAAGGGAGGGCCTCAGATCTGGAAGAGGAAGACAGGATATTTGACACTGGGGAAAAAAATCAGATAACTGGACAGAGGTGTTTCACTGTCCAGAAGTATGAGAAATAAAAATAAATAAATAAATCCTACACAAGTGTGTAGGATTAGACTATAATAAAGTGGTAAGTACTAGGGCTGGAAGGGCTGCCAGCTGCTGTTAAACCAGATAGATTTGTTCATCTGTAGTAAATTCAGGTAACTAAACCCAAGAATGGAGGGAGGGAGCAGAATTCCACTGAACTCTTTGTTTCAGTTCTTTTATCCATGCTATGTTTTAGCAGCTTCCCTATGAGGATCTTACAGGGGACAGTGTCAGAGGCCTTACTGAAGTCCTGGAGGACAACACACACTGCTCTCCTCTCATCTGTCAGGCTGGTCATTTCATTGTAGAAGCTTATCAGGTTGGTCAGGCCTGATTTCCCCTTGGTGAATTCATGCTGACTACTCCTGATGATTTCTTCCTTCATGTGCCTGGAAGTGGTTTCCAGGATGAGCTGTTGCATCACTTTCTCAGGGACTGAGATGAAGCTGACTGGTCGGTGGGTCCCCAGGTCCTCTTTCTTTTAAACTGCAAGAGGAGATAAAGGTGGTATCAATTTTAAAAGTGCAAGCGGACTAAAATTCAGCTCATGGTGATATCGTGCTTGTGCTGCTTTCAAGGTTTAACTGGGACTGTTCTCTTTTTTTTTTTTTGCAGTAGTGGTTGAGGTGACAGGCCATGCCCATGTTCTTCTGGCTGCATTTGAAAAGGTAAATGACTTCTCTTTTCCCTCTGTCCTTATCGCTGTATGTGTAAATATTTCCACGGGTCATTAGTTTGTGTTTAGATATCACTTAGCACAATGGGGTCCTGCCATGTGACTAGAGTTCCTGGGCGGTACTGCAGGAGAAATAATCGCTTGCAGCAACTGTTGTGCAGTCTGTCATCACCATTTGTACCTGAGCTGGTCAGTCAGCTAATTGTAGCTGGTGTTTCCTGTGTGTGGGGACAGGGTGTGCCGTGGTGTCTGTGATGTTTGAGACTGGTAGATGTTGACCAAGGCTTCTGGCGTGCAGCTTTCCAGGGCCTTGTGATCAATTTGCAAAACCGGATTTGCTGTGTCCAGAGCCTGCTGCACCTTTGTTTGGCCTTACTTTATGCTTAGGACCAACCCCTTTTAGGGCTCGGGATACATCCTGCATCAAGTCTCTGCTTTTCCTTGATTGTAGCTGACCTGAGCACCACCTGTGTGGGGAGGCTAAGCACAAGCCTTGATAAGAGTCTCCTCACGTGTTAACTGTACCTTGAAAACATTTACAAGAGTCCTAACTACTTTATGTTGTGTCTGGCTGTGGTAATACTACAGACACGTGTCCTGGGCAAGTGATGTATAGTGACATGCTAAGACGAGGCAAATGATGCTGCGGCAGAGTTGAGCGTGTAGAGGAGAGCAGCATCAATGCTGTGCTGTTGGAAGTTCCCCACTTCCAGGCTGGCACGTGGGCTAACTTCTCCTCAGTCTGCTCGGTCCCTGTCATGTCCAGAAGTAAGTAGGAGTAAGTTGCCAGGACTTATCCTAGGTGGATAGCGTGGATGGTGACAAGCTGAGTCAGAGGGCCTGGGCAGCACAGTCAGTCCTCAGGAAGCCCTGTGGTTGGAAGATGCTCTGAGTGCTTGGTATGTGTTGGACTTACTCCGGACAATTAGAGATCTATGAGAAATGAGATGGGCAGCTGCAGCACTCTGGGACTAGGGCAGGGATGCTGTTCTTCTAATTGCCTTGTCCAGATGAGCTGGAAAAATCAAAAAGCCTCTGGAATCCCTCAGTCATTACTCAGCAGCACCTGAGGGAGGACGGTGTGGGCAGTAGGTCCTTGAGAAAGGCTGTAGAGTTTGGAGTCCTGCTGACATCTTGGTGGGACTGCATTGTAGAATCTCAGGGCCAGCGCTTGATAACTGTGCCTTATAGAAGCATCTTTGCCTGAGATGGCTTCCTATGGAGCAAGGTTAGGCCCCACAGTTGTGAGAAATGGCACCTAGGCTGTGACTGGTACCATGAGGTGCCACATCTCCCAGTGCATGTTAAATATGCTGGAGATCGTTAGAGCTGTTGTGTTGTTTTCCAGGTCAATAGTGTTTTTAGTCCCAGACAGCTGCAAACCCTGAGAACGCAGTCATGCAGCTGGCACTGGGGGAGGAAGGCAGCGCCAAGGCCTGCAGAGTGGTCTGGTGCATATTGGGAATGTATTAATACGAGGGTAAAAGCAAAGCACTGGAAACTTCTGGCTCATGAGTTTGGAAAGTAGCTTCACCACTCCAGCTTTGGAAGCAGGCTGTCGAGAATTATAGATAATTTCCATGTACTGTGCAGAGCTTCTGAGCTGTCTGGATACATAAAGGTGACAGCGGATGTTCCCTCAGTGCTAAGCAAACTGAACAACCAAACTGGGAACTAACTAAAGCTGCTCAGGCCATTCCATCAATGCTGGCTGATGTCCTGTGTCCAGCTCCAAGACTGAATCTGCTTCCCTTCTTTTCCCAGTCTGTGTGTGCTGTGAGAGAGAGGTGCTGCCCACTGGGGCTACTCCTTACTTCTGATCTTCCAGCTGTATGCTTAAAACAAGATCAAAATCTTTTTTTTGAAGGTCCGAGGGCAAAGTGCTTATAGAGTTCTTTCTCCTCCTATCCTTAGAATAATTGCAGCTTTTGAAGTGTAGGTACATCAATCTAGTGGAGGTTTTTGCTAATAAGCACTGCTGCTGATCAGCGAAGCGTGCTCAGAGGACAGGCAGGTCAGCAGCCTTGGCAGCTTGCTGTTTGTGTGCGTCTTTCAGAGCACACTGGTAACCTTGACACTGTGCAGGGTCTGACCTTGTAGCTTTTCCAAAGGCAGAAACTTGGCATTTTGTGTTTGCCTGAAAAGCAGTGCTGTTTTGTCTTTTGGTGTAATGTTTTTGTCCCTTCCTTCTGAAACTCCTCCAGCAAACAGATGCGTGTCTGCAACTGCTCGCAGCAGCAGGCCTTGCTGGAGTTTCCTCTCAGTTTCCTTCCATGCTCTCAGTACTCTGGCAGAGGAGCTGGTTTGATTCACATCAGTTGGCACTTGTGGATGCTGGAGAAAATAGAAGTAGCGTGCTATTCCTGATACTAATTCTGACACCAGGTACACACGGAATTGTTACAGTTGTGCCTGCTGTGGCTGAGCCAATGAAATGCTAGGGGTGCTGAGGCAGGGCACGTGTTTCTGACTGCATCCAGTGGCCTCATCTTGCTCTCAGCCTCGTGCCACCCCCTGCTCTCCTGGGGCTCCAGCCTTGAAAATGGCTCTGACTCTGGGTGTTAGCTAGGGAGTTATCAAATACTTCCTGCCAAGTATTGCTGCACTTGTTGAAGAAGTGTTTGCACCCAGCCAGCCTGCCTGCACCCTGAAAGCATGCAGCGTGCCACTGGATTTCTGTGTATGCTCTGGTCCACAGCCAAGAAACTAACTAACTTGAGCCAGGTCCATCTGCCTCTGTGCTACACCGATGCCCTGTTCCACTGCCTGCTGGGATCAGCTGCTGTTCAGGTTATAATACACGTGCCACTTTTCCCTTAGCTAAGAGATGACAACTGATCATTAATCTGTTTTAATTTCTGTACACTTTGGCTGTCTAATGCATTTCTTTTTTTTTTTCCTCCTAGCACGTTGATGGCAGTTTCTCCGTGAAGCCATTAAAACAGAAGCAGATTGTAAGTACTTGTTTGCTGCCGATTAAAGACATACTTGTGTGCCACAGATGCCCAGAGGTGCCCAGTGGGAAGCTTTGATATTAGTTCACCAAGAGCCTGACATCTTGACTACTTAGCTCAGATAACAGCAGCAAAGCCTGCTGCTTAGTGTTGGGCTGGATGTTGTGCAGGAATGTGTGGTGGGGGAACAAATATGGCAGTGCAGTCTGTTTATTCTTCTCTGCAAGTCAGGCACTGTATATAAATCTGATCTTCTTTATATATTGCTGCCTTGCAGACATTTGGTGCTTTTATAAAACGGGGAGAACTGCTACTTATAACACAGTACTGATGTTTTGATCTCTGTATAGGCGTGTGTAAATTAGGTTTGTGTAAATGAGCTTAAGCACTGTACATGTTAAGCAACATGAAGCACATCTGTGAGTGAAGGGAGCATGGCAAACAGAACGTTAGGGATTTGCAGCCCTCTTTTAGCCCAGCCCGACGTGGTGTGATGCACAGAAACTGTGCAAAGCCTTATCAAGATTGAAATTGCACCTGGTCCTGCATGGAGAGAAATACATAAGCAAATGCAAACTTCTAAGATTGCCAAGAGTTTAAGTTTCTGAAAGGAAATTGGGTAGCAATCCTGCTGCAAGGATCAGATTGAAATGTCTTGGTGAAAGAGGTAAGGTTGAACATACAAGTAAGGTGATCAAATGGATCTGGGAAATGCTCTGTTTCCTGAGAAACTGTCTTAAATAGCCTGGCAGCTGCAGTATGCATCTTGCATTTGTATGAAGGATAATGCTCTTCAGGTTAGTTCAATCCAAGATGATGATGTTCTGGTGCATGGTCTTAAGAGATACAAATTAAGAGGCAGGAATTCAGCAGATTGTGTGGTACTGAGAGCAGTGATTCAGTCATGGTAGTTTGGAGTCCTCTCAGAACAGTGGCTTATGTAAAACTTGGCTGAAGTAAGGGGACTTTCAGTACCTGACTAGCTTCCTCCTACCATTCCTGCATCTGTTATAGTCTTGTCATCCTTCTCATTGCTGGAGCTCTCATCAAGTCTGAGCATTACTCACTAGATCTGTCTGGATTCTTCCCACATCTTGAAATTACTTCCTTGTTGCTTGGAAACTCGACCCTTCCCGTCCTTGTTGCCGTCACCTCCATCCTCACTGCAGTGCACACAGCATGCAGTGTTCTCATTTCCTTGTTGTTCTTGAACATACAATATTTGTATGATAATCAAGGGTAAGTTTAGCTTTGTGCTTCATGCTGCAGAAGTACATTTTTGCATCATCTGTTTTTCCTCCCCATTTCACAGTGAAGCTCCTCATATTTTCCTCTTACCCATGCTTGGCTCTTTTCTGCAGCTTTACCTGCTCCATGATGGATTCAGTTCCTGACCTCTTGGGGCTCCCTGCTCCTCATCAGGCATTTCTGCAGTGCATTGTTGGGTCTGTCCTGTTTTCAAGAGCAGTATGGATGAACTGACAGACATACTCTTTCCTTTTGTGTTTGAAAATAATTTTGCACTATGACTTCTGGTAGCCTTATTTTTTTGTTGTTGTTCCAGAATGTTATCTTGTCTGATGACTGGGTTAGGATGAGCAGTCCCTTTCCTGATGTTGATGCAAACTGGCTGCCTCAAAGCAGCAGCTGTTAATGGCTTTCTGTCTGCAGAACCTATCTTGCAGATTTCTTTTGGAGAAGATTTCTAAGCTGTCTGTTGAGACTGGGTGGTTATGAAGTTAGTGTTTGAAGCAGACTGGGGAGAAGGTGCAGACTTCTTGCCCTTGAGAGTTTAAAATAGTTCGGAATAAACTATGCCCAGCAGAAAGCCACATGGTTCACCTCCTGAACTGGACAGAACTGCACCAGTCAGGGTCCTGCACCCCAGTGCTGTGCTGCAGCTACAGTGTGAGCTCCCCCACTTGCCTGGTGCAGAGTGCGAGCCCTGGAGGTACGTGGGGTAAAAGGCAGATGGGAGGGAAGTGTGAGATGTTTCAGAGTATGAGGTTTTCAGTCAGCAATGTTCTGTGGCTGTGGAAGACAAGCTAAAAAAACAGGGAGTTTGTTGATTTTCCTTTGCTGAGTCTACTCCTAAAAAATACCTCAGGCCTCCTGTTCTGAAATTGCTATACGGAGAGCATTCATTTCTTTGGGAAGATGGATCAGCCTGTTGTGGGCCTTTAGGAGGAAGAATCGCTGATGTTCACCAGAGCACGTTTTTCATTCTTGACACGTGGAGCTGGAAGTCAGGGATCCTTGGGGCCATCTGCACTGTCCCTGCTGTGTTGCTGCTGTTTTGCTGTTTCACCCAGCTCTTGGACTGAGTCCTGGCGGTTGCGTTGCAATGAGGCATCTGTCCCAGGAAGGTGCCTGGTGATCATGATGCCAACCCCGCTGCCTTGCTTCAGAGTGGACTTCACTAGTAGATGTGTGCTGTGATTCTGTTTTGTGTTTGACTTCAGCTACTAGTGATCGACAGCAAGGACTTTTCTCATCTGAATTACATGGCTTTCCAGTACCAACATGATCATTAAGTGCATTGATTATACACTTTTTGATAAACTCCGAGATGAGTCATCTGCTCTGACATGTTCCTTCCAGTCCCCAGGTCAGAAAGAGCCACAAAACGGTATCAGTTAGTCATGTATATCAAAACCATGTTCAGTAACTCACGGCCTGCCTCGCCAGTGCTGTGCACACACTCGTGGTCTGTCCTTCAGACTTGCTCCTGCCCAGTGGAAGCAGCCTTAGCCCTCCCTGTCAGGGCTTCATCGCAGTGCTGGAGGTGAGTTACCAGCCTGATGCCTGCCCTGAGCCCTGCGCTCCTCCTTCCTCCGTGCTTGGTTCTGTTGCAGCGTGGTTCCTGGCTGAGTCCCAGGTCTACATCTCACAGGTGTTGTTAGCAGCCAGCCAGAGATGGTTCCAGAAAGCAGCCTGCAGAGCGAAGGGCAGGCACGTGGTGGGAACAGTGCATTCTGCAGGGAGAGCCGTGTGCTGTGCTGGAAAAGGCTGCTGAGCTCTGAGGGAGCAGAGCAGTGTGATGCCAGCTGCACCTTGCTCTCACATTTTCTTCTGCTCAGAGAGGAGCACTGCATTGGTGAGCTGAGAGAAAGCAGCTTGTTTATCTTGCCTTTTTATTTAATGATGGCGCATACATGGCTGTGAGCTCTCTGAATTGGTGTTGGATTGCTGTGCACACTAATGCACTGTGTGCTCCGTTCTCCATTTGGCTCTTTGGGCTTCCCAAATGGAGGACTGTGTTGCTAGAAGTGCTCTCTAAGGAAGTTCCTTCCCTACCACAACATGGTTAGCCGACTCCTGCAGTGAAACAGTGTGTGCTTGTCTGTCTGTACTGGCACAGCATGTGTCCTTCCCACTCAGTGTTTGGTTGTCGGTGCTTTTTTTCTTGGCAGTTTGTAACATTTAATGCTTATACGTTCTCTCCCGTGGGTTTTAAAATAGAAGTAAACTCTTACTAGAAGAACACACAGTACCACTGAAACTAGCATAGCATCTGCACCGATAAGAGCATAGCGCAGAATTATGGAGTATATGTTGGGAGTGACCCATCTGTATAACGCTGTAAATGCTTCCCCATTGCAGCCTTTCTTTTGTCTGCCCCTCCTTGCCAGGATTCCTGGGTGCCTTGTGTGTGCATGGATCTCTACAGCTCTTTGGGAGCAGGAAGCAGCAGCTAATGAGCTGGACTGCTTTGTTCTCTCAGCCAAGTTGCAATGTATGTACCAACCTGTTCTTATATAAAAAGAAAAAGAACATGGTTGAATGCAAACAGATGGGATAGAGAAAAAACATGACCTGCAGTTGGCCAGTGGCTCTCGTGTGCATCATCTGAGTCTGAATTTAGCAACAGAAACCTTGGGAAGGATGGCATGCTGCTGGAGAAATGAGAAGGTGAGGGACTGCATTGTGCAGTATCACCTATTTTTTATGTACCCCTCTTGCTTTAAAACCTAGAGATCTGGTAGTAAGAGCCATGTTGTGCTGCTCGCCTTTTTCTTACTGGGACCCCATGAGCTTCTTGTGGGGTTTCTTGAAGCAAGCAGTAAAATGAACACGGAATCTTGCAGAGACTTGGGTCTCTCCCTTCCTGATGTGTTTTGCTCTTTGAGCTGGCCGTTGTGCACTCACTATCACTCATCACAATCCTCAGAGGAGTTGGGATGCTGTAAGAAGACTCTCTTTGAAAAGTTGAGTTATAAAAGGGCAGCTCCCCTGTAACTGTTCACAAACCTCCTGGGTGGATTGTGAGACCCTGCAGAGGATTTTGCTCGACAGTCCAACTGCTGACCTCATTGCCTTGAAATGCAGGCCTAGAACAGATTGTAAGCTGCATGCTGAGTTAAATGGGGAGACTCTGGAATTGGTTTGTTAAAGCTGCTGCATCCCAGCTCAGAGCATTTCTAAACTGGTAGGCGGGCTGGATATAACCAGCTTCTGCTCCCATCCTGGCATGGAATGTGTTCTGCAGTACTGAAATCCTGTGGCACAGCCATCGCTCTTCTGAGCACCTGCCTTGACAGAAGAGGGGGAGCAAGGTCGATGACACACGGAAATGCCAAAAGCCCTAGAAGAACACTGAGCCGTTGTAACACTGCATTCCTGGTGGCTTGGCTTCACTGCATGGTGTCAACTGGACAGTTGCTGGAGCTAACAGGAAAGTTTTTCCTTCCCTTCTTCACCATGTGTGTCAGTGCCTTGTGGCTGCTTCACTGTTGCTGGCCTTCGTGAAGAGGAGCACGGGTTGCTCTGGGGTAGCTCTGCATCTCTCTGTAATGCTCTTTATAGCTGTAAGAGTCTTGTGCTATACTTGCTGGCTGAGCTATGGAGGATGCCACACTGGAGTTATGTGGGACCTGGACCATCAGCCTTTCTTGTGCTGCTTTAATTCAGCTGCTCAGGGTAGTTTGTGGGCAGCTGCTAGTATCTGCATAAAGACATGGCTCAGAGGAGTTAGTCCCGTGTTGGGGGGTTGTGTGCCTGGCAGTGCTTTCTGCTACCACACACTTCAGCTTAAAGATGCCACCAAGGGCCTGGAGATGGTCATAAAGGGCACTGCGCTAAGGGAGATAGTTTGTCTGTCTTCAGTAGCTTGCCCTTACACTCCCAGGTGGTGAAGAGGGGAAGTGTAGAGCAGCCATGGATGTGCTAGTATGAGCCATTGGCACAGCACCAGAGTGGGGACCACCCTAGCCTCTCCTTGCCTGAGATGATGAAGATGGGTGGAAATCCATCTTAGCTACAGGTAAGCAGTGCTTCACAGAGGGAAGGGACTGTGGAAGGCTGGCTGCCTCTGGCTCATTTAAACTTTGGGCATATGTTCCTTTGTGATTTCTGAGATAAACAGAGTACGTGTTTTTGAGATGGTCTTGGTAGTGACTGAAGTGGCCAGTTGGGCTCTGAACTTACCAGCTGGGGTAGGCACCACTTGGGATCAAGGACACATTCATTCTCCCAGCTATCCTTTGTGATGTTTGTTTCTGATAACGTTTTCCTGTAGCTCTAGGAGAGCCAGATGCCATGGGTCATGGACATTTTGACACAGGGAAGGAGAGAAGATGATCTCAAAGCAGCAGTGGCAGAGCAGCTGGTACTCCAACTGTTGTCTTCTTCCCTAGGTTGACCGGGTGAGCTACCTGCTTCAGGAGATCTACGGCATTGAGAACAAAAACAACCAAGAGACCAAGGTAAGGGTGCTCAGAAGGCTCCTGCTCCCTGGGCTGTGGGTTTCCAACTTGCACCTTCCACTTTCAAGATTACATACAAGTTTTGGCAGCAGAATGTAAAGGTGCTTCCCAGAATGGCTACCAAGTCTGTGGCATTACTGCAGGCACTGAAGAAGCCCAGGGATGATAGGCTTTCACTGTTAGACCCAAACAATTGATGTAGTTATGCTGAGATAATTTTTAGATGGTCTGAGGCTCATGGGGATATTCCCTAGAGCAGGGAATGCTGTGAGAAGAGGGTGTCAGTGCCTCTCAGTGTTTCAGAGCCAGGGAGACGGTGTGAACTGCTGCTCTTGGTGTCCTGAGGTTCTGGCCAGTCTGGGTGCTTCCCAGTGTGTACAGCCAAGAGACTCTTTTTTTCTCGTTGACTGTAAATGAGTGTTGCCTCTCCACAGACAAGATACTTGTGTCTGGTGTCCATGCTTTGCTCCTGTGGCTCTTTAAATGTCTTATTTTGTTTTGTTATGGGAGGACTGCATGTTCCTGTAGCATTACATGGAACTGAGCTATCTAGAACTTGCTAGATGAAGCTGGATTTGTGTACAGGAGGGAGCACAGCATTGGTAACATCAGGGGATATATATGCAAGTGCCTTAACCAGAAGCACTGCCTATCTTCAGGCAGGAGCTTCTGCTGAATCCTGGTTTGCTGCACAGCCCCAAGCACGTTGTGTGACTGCTTTGAGCTTGCAGTAGCCTTATGTAGAGCTGCCCTTTGCTGCCACCTGGGCTGCAGAGCATACGAACTGCTGGTCTCAGACTGCTCTTCTGAGTATTAGTGTGTGATTTGCAAACAAAGGAAGAGCCACGGTGCAAGACAAGCTGGATTTCCTCTCCAAGCAATGCAGTGTCCTGCCTGAAGCATGCTGTAATCTCTGCCTGCCTGTGCCAGGAGGTAGCACCTGAAAAGGCAGGAGAGAGAAGATTTATTTTGCACCAGATCCTTTTAAGAAGATTGGAAGCTTCTGTTTGATTCGTCCAGTGTCATGAGTCTCTTTACCCAACCATCACTTATCAGACAAGTGTCTTGGGACTATTTCTGTTCTTCCTGGTGTGCTTGGTGAACCATATGAATAGGAAAACAAGAAGCCTACCCTCCCCAAGTAGATAAGGAGCGCGTGTGATGGAACATGAACTCACAGCACTGTACTGCTCCCTGGCCATTAGTGATCTTGGAGCAGAGCCCCAAGAGGGGCAGTGTCTGTCACAGAGCTGAGTGTGCTGGCAGTTGCTCTCCTTGAGAACGCCCTCCTGACAGCTGCAGAAGGAGGATGTCAGCTCTGTCTCAGAGTCTGGGCTAGGAAATTTGCCCAGGTTCCTCAGACTGTTGTCACTTCGACGTGGCTCTTTCCATTCTCACACCAAATTTTTGCCTCTCGTTTCAGCCTTCAGATGACGAGAACAGCGACAACAGCAATGAGTGTGTGGTTTGCCTGTCAGACCTGCGGGACACTCTCATTCTGCCCTGCAGACACCTCTGTCTGTGTAATTCCTGCGCTGACACCCTGCGCTACCAGGCCAACAACTGCCCCATCTGCAGGCTGCGTGAGTATCTGCCCAGGACGCAGGGGCATCTCTCTCCCTTCCTGCACTTCTGTTAAGTCAATACAGGCTGTGAGGATGAGTATGTATTGTATTTACCCCGCCACAAGGCTCAATACCAAATGTGCCACTCCTCTGGGTGACAGCTGAGGTTCCTGGCTCCTAAAATAACTGTTCTTGAACGGGAAGGAAGACAGTGGGAGAAAGACCATTTGTACAAGGCCTCTCAGGGCATTTCCTCTCTCCTGCCTCTCTTCTGAAGGTGCAGGTGCTCTGAGCATTGCCATAGGTGGTTCTTGTGTTTTACTAAGGTGGAAAATCTCCTAAAGGATGGAAACATCTATCCTGATGTTTCAGGAACTCTATCGTGAGTGTATCTGGCCTAGACAGCAGCCAGCCCCAGTGAGGGGCTTTCCAAGTACTTTGCATGATTTTTTTCATTCCTCTGACAACCTTATTTCATCTAAGACACAGAGGCAGACTGAGAGCACAGTCAGTCTGGAGTCCTTTGCTTTGTCTGGACATTCTAAGTGAGGTGTATGGCAGCGTTGGCTCTGGTACAGCTGAAATTGCAGTACTGGCTTTGTGCCATCCTGGTGTTGTTAACACGGCTCCCTCAACATTTCTTTTAAAGCAGACTGAAAACCCAGGTCACTCTTTGTCATGCTTTCCTGGCCCTGCACCCTTCTCCAGACCTCCCCTCTTACCCTGCATGCTCCTGCTTTTTCTGTTTGCGTGTTGATCACTCCAGTGACTCTACCTTCTCACTACTTTGGGGCTAGCAAGGTGGGCACTGGGAGTACAGAGCTGATTTCCTTCCCCCTCAGAGCTCCCAGAGAGTTGGGAGGATCTGCTTAAACCTGCACTGCTCAGTTCCCAAAAGTTGGAATAAATGAAATACCCATTCTGATGTTCAGACAGTACTTACTAAATTCCTTGTCTTCTTGCAAAAACACAGAGACGTAGGAGTTTTGAGAAAATGCCTGTGTCTTTGCTGGAGTAGGCAGATCCATGCATTTTACCCTGTGCTTGATCTTGGAGATATTTGATTGTTCCTTAAGAAAAGGATAAAGAGCCTAAGACAGATGTTTGGCCTGAGAATGTAAGTCTAAAAAGTTCAAACTTGGCAAAGATACAGTAACTGAAAGCAAGATCTTACCAGAGGAAGTGCCAGACAGCCTTGACTATAAGTAGCACAAGTTAAGATATGGAACAGCATTATCTCATCTGTATTCTGCAATGTTGTTTATGTTTGGAAGGTGTCTGCATGCTGGACTTCCTGGGAATCTGTGTCTGAGGAGTGCAGAAGCAGCAGGGATAGGTTTGCACCTTTGTCCTCTGGTTTTAGGCTGACCTTGCAAGTGGCTGGGTGCAATAAGAAGTAAGGAAATGCCTGGGCTTTTCCTGGTGTACAAGCAAGTTCTTACAGCTGCATCAGAACAGATGTCTAGCTCATTCATATGTGCCTTTGGCACTGAGAAACTAACAGTATTAAACATCTGCAGGTTGAAAATGGGACTGTGGGCACGAAGAGCAGATCAAGGCAGCTGTGATGGGAAAGCCGAGGGCTCGCTGTGCTGGAGATGAGTTTAGCCACAAGCCCTCTGGCTGGACTCAGAGCTGCTGCACAACCTTTCACTAGCACAGCACTGGCCAGTGAGCAGTCCAGGGTTCCCAAGGCTGAGACCCGTGGGTTCTGAATGAAACCAGAGTGATTTTACATGGGCCTCCCCCAGTCCTGTAGCTTGGAGAGCGCTGCTTGAGGCCAAGCTTGAGTCTTTCTTACTGTGCCATGTAGCACCAGGTGTGAAGCACTCCCTTCATCACTGTACTGGAGCAGGCAGTGCCTGTTCCCTCTGAGGACCTTGTGGATTCAGATTTTTTTTTCTGCCAAATTGGCTATGCCAGTGCTCTAGAAGCCAGACCATAGTGATTGGCTTTGCTGTGGGCAATGACCCCGCTCCCCACGCACACACTGTCGGTATAGAGAGCTGCCCTGCTGACAGTGTGTCTGCGAAAGCTGGGGAGCTCCAGCACGCATCTGGTGTGGCTGTGTGTTCACCTGTGTGCTCTCCTCTCCTAGCCTTCCGTGCCCTGCTGCAGATCCGAGCTGTGAGGAAAAAGCCCGGGGCTCTGTCACCGGTGTCATTCAGCCCCGTCCTGGCACAGAGCGTTGACCACGATGAGCACTCTGTAAGTAACTCACTGTAACCCTTTAGACAAAACCTGGATGCTGGTCTCACCCTGAGCAGGCAGCTTGTGTATGCACAAGTTTCTTGGCCTGTTGGCCTGCGTCCCTGGGACCTCAGAAGGTGTGCCTTGGAGTGAAGCCTTCCTGCATTATGCAGTGGCTTTCCTCAACTCTTCTAGTGAGTTGGGACTTTTACTTTTGTGTGTTAGTAATAGTAAAAGTACAGAAATGTGGCAGACTCTGGGACGACAGGCCGGGCAAATAGGGTTACAGTTCAACTCGCATGCATGTCTGTGTGGCAGCATGCTGCGATGAAACCCCTTGGCTCTGGGATACTCAGCACAGTAGGAGAAAGGCCTCTTTGTGCCAGCTTCCCTCAGTGATTTGGGTCTGGCAGGCAGCTGAGTGAGTGCAGGATGGAAAATGCAGTGCTGTTGGCCTCGAGGCCAAATCACATGCCTCTGGTGTGCTGAGGGCAGAAGCTCATTGCCTGAGCGGTGCTATTGCACAGCTGGCTCTGGCGAGACATGAGGTCAGAGTGAGGAGAGGGAGATCTGCCTCTAGATGATCTTACAGGCCTTAATGAGAACAGAAACAGCTTGTTGCAGGAACCGCCTGGTTTTATCCATCTATCCTCTTCAGCACTGTAGCCCTGCTGCCTACAAGTGGGGCTAAGAATAGGGCAGGGGAAGAAACTGCAGGGCAGAGCGTAGTGTAGAGGAGAACAGGCGCTGTCACCTGGAGCAAGGTGAGGAGATGCTGGGTGTCTCGATGTTGCTAACCTCCGGGAAAAAAAACTACTTTAAAACATGATTTTCTCTCGACAGTGTCCCTTTAAACCCCCTAAAGTGAACACTGTCACCCTGCCCAGCAGGAAACCTAAAAGGAAAACAGTAAGTGGACTTAGTTGTATTTGTATCCCAAGGCAATTATTTGTCAGCGGTGTCACTAGCACGTGAAAGTGTTACGAACATGAGGGCTTGCTAACATGCTGGATTTGACTTGTGCCCCCACACAGCCTGCAACACATGAGTACTGTCTCCATGTTAGTGGTGAGATGCTCACACCCTGCACAGATGATCATCACTAACCTTTCTGGCTTGCGTGCGGAGGAATAAACTGCAGGAACCTGATGGGGGGCTGCCTCTGGGTCCTGAGCCTGGCTGCAGAAGATATTTTCATAGCTTTGTAGGAACACAGGGAAGCTGCTGGCACCTTGGCTCACCCCAAAGCTTCCTCTCACTTGTCTCATCCCATTGGCAGTTCATTGTGGGCACTTCTCACTGTGGTTCCCGTGCTGGTGCTGACACACAGAGGTAGGCAAATAGGCACAGCTGGACTTGGTCTTGCATTAGGACTGCTGGCTGCAATGGGCTGCTTTGCTTTTACAGAAACAGGAAGGATAGAGCTTGTTTTATTGAGGAGTGTCCAAGATGGTGTGAGAGTGTGTAACTGGAATGTCATGCTGGGGGCAGCATGCAAGGCCATTGTGAGGGACCAGGAGCCTGGAAGGGGAAAGGTGAGGGAGGCCTCTACCCTAGAAAGTGGCCCTCTTTGTGTACTCATATGCAACTATAGTTTCAACAGTATTAAGGAGGCTGCAGTTCTCCTCATGCTGGTCTGGATGCTCAGGCTGAGGAGGAACGTGGCTCATCAGATCTAAAGAAAACCTAAGGTTGGGTTCAGTAATGAGGCTGCTGCAAGTTTGGTGTGACCCTGGCTCTGTGCAAGCCTCAGATGGCAACTAGTGCTTCTGCTGGAGCTCTGGGAGTGGTGTAGTGGAAAGTGGCCCAGGAGAGGGCAGTCTCTCTCCTGACTGAAAGCTCAGAAGCTTTCAGCCAGGATGTTGTAGGCAGTGGCTGAGATCCTCCTCCAGGCTCTGAGCGGTGCGGTACAACCTGAGCGTTCACCAAGTGAAACAAAGTGAGCAGCCTTTGAGCCCTCAGGCCTTGCTCTTCACAGGCAGGAGAAAATGTTCCCCCAGACTTGAGCCAGTGGCTTTTGTTTTCCTGACCTTTCTGTCTACAAAATAGCACCTCTGAGCTGCTGTCTGGAAATCAAATGCCTCTGTTCGTGTGGCTCTTGAACCCCTGTTGTGCAGGTAGCAGCAACTGTGAGCTGCCCTGGTCCAGGCTGATTTGAGTATCTCACAATCCTCATCTGTGGTCTTGGGCACAAGGTCATCAGTGTCACAAGGCTATTTTTTTAGAGGATAGAGGTTGATTCTTGACCCCAGCTGCCACTCATTCTTTCCTCCTCCATCAGATCTAGCTCCTTCTGTGACCAAAGATGAGTCAGTTCAGCTATCAACTCACCCCCAGTTTAGTGGCTGTAATGGAACAGGTTCCTGAGGAGTTTGGTCTGCAGCTGCATGACTGGGAGGTCCAGCACAGAAGCTACAGTGACCATGGCCAGGCTCAGCAGCAACACACTATCTTTGGTACAGCATACAGCAACCTCCCTGAGGATGCAAGACTGGAACAGATTAAATTAATCTAAGCTTGGACTGCTGTGGTCTTGCCTCTTCATTTGCAGTGGGCTGGGCTGCCTGTGGCGTGCTGGGTTACAGCATAAACTCCATTTACCTCTTGAGTCTGCAGGGCCTTATTGATCAAGAGGATTTTTTGAGTTAAGCCATTGCTGGTTCAGTAGCTTTGGAAGGTTCCCTTTGGCTGGCAGCTAAAGTGAGTTATAGAAGGAATGGAAACTGGTGCAGTTTTGCTTCCTGCCTGTGGGGTCAGTGGTTCTGTGATCCCTTTCAGTATTTTAGCAAAGGTGACTGTGCAGGGCCTGCATTAGCAGCTGAGGGAACACAGTCAGTGGAAAAAGTGCAAGTGCTGTAGTTTTGCAGGACCAGCTCTCATCTAGAGAGTCACTCCTTCGACTCTCAGTGACTCTGGTGGTGCTGTGAAACAGCTGCATGTACACAGTTGGAAGCAGTGGTGGGGTTCTTAGTGGGTTGCAGCTGAGCCTCCCATTAGGGATGCGTCCAGCCTGGTGAGGGTTTCTTAACATGCCCCTCTCTTCTCACCCACAGAGCTCTGACAACATCCCTCCAGGCTATGAGCCTATTTCCTTGCTGGAAGCTCTGAATGGCCTTCGTTCTGTGTCCCCCTCCATCCCGTCAGCTCCTCTGTATGATGAAATCAGCTACTCTGGCATGGTGGATGGGATGCCCCCTGCAAACCGACCGCTTGTTGGGATGGACAGAGCCGTGGAGAGCAGCCACCAGAAGGGCAAGCGGAGCAAGTCTCCAGATAGGTCAGCATGGGGACAGAGGTGTCTCTGGCTAATGCCATCACCGGTGGCACTGCTGCCTCATACTGTTAGGAGGCCAGCGGGTACTCATGACAGTGAGAGAATTGGGACACCACCTCTGTGTTCAGCCTGAAGAGACCAGTTTATGTCTCCTGGGACTTAGCTTTGTCATCCAGAGGAAGAGGATTTTTAGCAAGGAGATTTCATCCAGACTTTGGGTGGAAATATCTTCCTTTCCAATGCAGTTCCCTCCACTTGCACGTGACATCCAAACCTTGCTGGATTTCAGCTTCCCATGGAGTTCCCTAGGAACAAAAGAATGGAGAAGTGACCTGAATTTCAGAGGGCAGAATGCTGAGATCCTTTAGTTGTTTTCTGAGGCTTCCTCTGATGGCCTTGGGTTGAGGATGTAGGTGTGGAAGCTGTGGAGTGTCCCACTCTGGGCCATACAGAAAGCTGAGTCAGATGGGGTCAGGCTGTGTTTGTTTGGGCACTGCTCGCTGTGATCCAGCTGCTCATTAGTTTTTGCCACCTCATCAACAACAGCAAGTCATTGCCTGCCAAACAGAGCCCATCCCAGGCCTCGGCATGACCCCGAGCAGCAGAAGGAGCAAGGGCTGGGATCACCCATTCTGTGCCCTTCCATCCTGTCCCACAGGCTCTGCTCCCCGAGACCCAGCTACCCTCTCCTTGTTCTGGTTTTGCTGTTGGGCATTTGTGGAATGAGGTGGAGGTGGTGCTGCCCCGGGAGGTGCAGGATGAATGTCTTCCTGCACACAACTTGTATTGCTTACTAGCTGTGAACCCTCTTGGCCAGCCATGTCAAAAATCTGGCAGAGGAGAAAGATCCTCAAACTGTCAGGAGGAGGAGAAGGAAAAGGAGTTGAAAGAAAGGGACTGAAACTGCTTCTGTGTCGCTTTGGTAGGACGTGGAATCAGAGCTGTGCTAGAAGTACACCGAATGTCCTGGCAGGCAACAGGGACTTGTGTCTGTGTCACAGAGCTGCTGCTGCTCTCTGTGTAGCTGATCTTTAGAGCTGTGGTGAATCTGGCTCAGCAGTTTGAGCTCCTGCTCTGAGTTGTCTTATGCTGCTGGTGGAAGGTGGGCTGGGCAGAGGGATGGGGCAGGGTGGTGAGACATCTGGAACTGCCACCACTAAACAGAGTTTGTCTTGCTGCAGCACACTACGGTCTCCCTCATCCCCAATCCATGAGGAGGATGAAGAGAAGCTCTCCGAGGACTCAGACTCGCAGCCAGCGCTGGGTGGGGGTGAGCTGGTCCTGAGGGAGACCAGCTCCCCAGAAGTAAGTCTGTGCTCTGAGCCAGAGCTGTCCTGTGGGGCTTCTGAGGCACAAGCCACCTCCTGAGGGGTCACTGCTTCCTCAGTGTAACAGGGCAAAGAGCCCAGAGTCAGCAGCATCGTCTGCCTCCACTCACCCACCGGGCTCCATGCCTCAGGACACAGCCTGTGCACCTAACTTGGCTTTGGGAACTGGGAAGTGGGAGATCTGCAGTCAGTGCACATCAGGGCTGACATTTGCCCTGCACATTCCTGGAGGATCCAAGCAGTTTGGGCTGGAAGCTGGACCCTGTACCTCCAGCATCCACTGGATCCACTGGATCTTCTGCTGCCATTGCCTGTAAAATACCCTGTGGTGCCACAGCACCAGCGTTGGCCCCTTGCTCCCTCCCTGAAATGAGTCCCTGCCCCAGGCATCACTCTGGAGAAAGCTGGAGGAGGAGACAAGCGCAGGAAAGGCTGAAGTAACTTGTGGTGTTTCTCCTTGCAGAGCGTGGCAGGGGAAGAGATGGAGGACACCTCATCCCTGCAGCAGGGTGAGTGTGAGACCATGCTGTGCGCACCATGCGTCCCATGCCACAGGGAGGGGTGTGGTGCTCAGTCAGCACCCAGGGGCCATGAGGATGGGGTGAGAGGGGTGCGCTGGGTGCACGTGGGGACAGCAGCCCGTGTATGAAGAGCGGCCTGTCGGCACGGCGAGCTGCCTCTTCCTCACGGCTGGCACTGACCGCAGCGCTCCCGGCTGCTTCCAGGTGGCTGCCCCCCCTCTGTTGAAGACGTCCTGCAGGATGGCGGCTGCGGGGAGCACAGGAGCCTGACGCAGTCGGACACCGACCCGCCGGTTGATGTCTACCTGCCAGGTAATGGCTGCACCGCTGGGGCCGGAGGTGTGCGCCGTGCTGCGCGGTGGCCGAGGGGGAGGCTGTGGGCTCCATAGCTGACCGCTGGCTTCCCAGAGTGCTGCAGCCCTACCTCCTCCAGGGCCTGGATGTCACCCCAGGGGCCAGGCTCTGCCTGGAGCACGGGCTCTGCATTCCCCCAGTGCGCAGAGCTGGCAGGTGGGGGTGAGGGGGGCTAACAGAGGGAATGTGCCCCTTTCTCTCTCCTCTTCCCTCACCCTTCTGTCTCTGTCCTTCCCCCCTTTCTCCTCTCTGGGCCAAGCTACTGGTACAGCACCAGGGACTGTTTGCACGTGGCCTCCTGGCCTGCCAGGCAGGATGCTGCCCACACCAGCCAGGATGACTGAAGGGTGGGGTGAGAGCTGTGCACCTGGCCCTGACCGCCCTGCTCCTGCTTCCCAGCACCAAACACGGCCCCCAAATGCCCTTTGGCCCAGGGAGGGGAACTGGCCCAGCCCTGCTCTGGGGAAGGCCAGTGGGCTATGCCTTGCTGGCAGCACGGCTGCGGCGTGCAGTGCTGGGCCTTAGCCCCACCATTCTCGTTGCAGCTGGTTTTCTTCCATAGAGTCGCAGTCTGTGCTGAGCACCTCTCTAATGTCTCCTTCCCTCTCTGTCTGCCTTCCTCCCTCCTGTCTTGGGCAGCACTGGGTCCTGATTCCTGCTCTATTGGTATAGAGGAGTAAGCTGGTATGTGTTCCGTTCTTCTTATGCATCACGGTGGTGGGGCAGCAGCAACCCCGGGACAGCCGTGGGCGAGCGCGGCCGTGCCCCTGCTTCCCGCTGGGGCTGATCCTGGCCCCGGGGGCCACCGACCCCTCTCCCAGTCTGTGCCAACTGTCCTGGCACTGCCCTTCCCCCTGCCTGCCCCACTGCCCCGGGCCCGCCCCGCCACCGAGGAGCACCCACGGTCCCGGTACGGCCGGAGCCCGGCGGGGCCGCATCCGTGGCTCTGCTGCCGCGGCCCCCCCTGCCCGTTCCGGCCCCGCACGCCGGGTTCCCGCAGGGTGGCAGCGCATCCCCTCCCCTCCCGCCCTGGTGCCGCGTGACCCTAGGGCCCATCGCGCTCCTCCTCCTCCCGCAGGTTCGTCCGACTTCACGCAGACGCTGCCCGGCCGCGGCTCCGCCAGCCCCACGCAGCCCCTTCTGTTCGAGCAGACGCGCCTGCACCTGGAGGACGAGCACCGCCTCTCGTGAGCGGCCCCGTGCCCGCCCCGTGCCTGCGGGATCCCCGGGGCGGGGCCGCGCCCGTGGCCGTGCGGGGC